>NC_052958.1:1737500-1770025 GCF_013358895.1 Oreochromis aureus
AATTATGGAAGTTTCCCATTCATTTCAATGGGACAAAAATAAGCACAAAAAGCTTAATATTTTAAAAGTATAACAGTATAAAATACCAAAAGATATAGCGCACATTAGCAGAAATAGCAGAATAGTTTAAAATTTGAACGGTGAAAATCGGTTGAAAATTGTGGCACTAGTTAAGTGCCAAAAAGTGTAACGGAACATAACTAGAATAATAAAGAATAAAGAGAAACAGGAACTCAATAGTGTGGATGCTTAAAGCATCCACACAACTAGAAAAATTTGCATTTCCTGCGAAAATGCAGTGTGGATGCTGTAATGCTGAAGCTGTCAGCTGAAACTAGCTGAAAAAGCTGAAAAGTTGCAGAAATTGTAAAACCTTTGCAAAAATTGTAATAACTTTGCAGAAGCATAAGAACTTAGCAAAAATGTAATTACTTAGCAGAACTGCAATAACGTAAAGAAAACATAATACTTGGCAGAAATACAATAACATAGCAGAACTTAGCAGCAGAAATTAGAATAAATATTGTAACTTAGCAGAAACAAGATAACTTTTCAGAAATACAGGATTTTAGCAACCATGGTACCAGATTACATAGATACTTTATTTAAACAAAAAATACCTAAACATTGCACAAATACTGTGATTTAGGACAAATACTACAACATAGCAGAAATGCTGTAATTCAGCAAATATACTATGCTATGGCACAAATAGAAAGAATATGCTCAAATACTATGATTTTGCTCAAATAATATAATTAAGCAATAACACTAAGATTTAGCAGAAATACTGTATTTAGCACAAATACCGAAAAGTAGCAGAAATACTATAATTTAGCATAATAGTAATAACTTGCACAATTACAAATATGGACATGGTAAATGGCCTGTATTTATATAGCGCTTTTATGGTCCCTAAGGACCCCAAAGTGCTTTACATATCCAGTCATTCACCCATTCACACACTGGTGATGGCAAACTACGTTGTAGCCACAGCCACCCTGGGGCGCACTGACAGAGGTGAGGCTGCTGGACACTGGCGCCACCGGGCCCTCTGACCACCACCAGTAGGCACACAATAAGATACACCCATAAAAGGCTCTCTCTCTCTCTCTCTCTCTCTCTCTCTCACACACACACACACACACACACACACACACACACACACACACACACACACACAAGCAGCAGCAGCAGAAGCAAGTGAACAAATAGGGGCTGTACATACAGTGTTTCCTGTATGTTTCTAGGTAGGTCAAAAAGCCTGGAGCTGCTTAATTTTAATCCACCAATCAGAAAGGCTATGTACTTTTTCCCCCAAAACAGGTGCACCTGTTTTTTACACATGCAGCACAGAGACAGGATTTGTGCAGTCTATTTTTCATAGTGAGGACTCCTCTCAAACAAATGGCTATAATTTCCTAACCGTAGGGTCTAGAACGGTCATTCTTACACTGTTTTGTTCAGAAGAGATGGGGGATTGTCAAGTGTTGTGTGTTTAAAGTAAAAATATGAATTTGTAGAGATACATGACATGGATGAGTGGTTGACTTACAACCCATGAAAGCCCCAATATGGAAATTTGAATGTCTCAGCCGTCAGATGTGATGGGCTGGTTGGGAAGTCATGCATGACTTGATATGTCAATTTGAAAATTACAGTACTCACAGAGGATTGGCTCCCTGAGGAGCTGGCAGGAATACATAGAAATACTATGATTACCCAGAAATACTGCGTTTAGTAGAAATATTATGTTTTAGCACAAATACTATAAAATGGCTGAAATAGTATGATTTAGCACAAATGCTGTATTTAGCACAAATACTGAAAAGCAGCAGAAATGCTATGACTTAGCACAATAGTAATAACTGAAATAGAAAAATTGGAAAAGCAAAATGAACAGCTGAAAAATGCTGAACATTCTAAGGCTCCCTCAAATGTAATTGTTGAATGAAAAAATCAGCAAAAAAAAAAGTATAACAGTCACACAATCAAAAATATGGACACATATGGAAACACACATGCACAGAGAGACACAGGATCAAATTCAGTCAACCAGTCTAAATATATTGAATTTAAATCATACAATAAGATGCTCCCATAAAAACGCCTCTCTCGCCTCTCTTTCTCTCTCTCTCTGTCACACACACACACACACACACACACACACACACACACACACACACTAGCAGCAGCAGCAGCCAAATAGCCTGGGAGCTGCTGAATTTGAATCCACCAATCAGAGAGGCTGTATACTTTTTCCCGCCAAAACAGGTGCAGCTGTTTTTACACACATGCAGCACAGAGACAGGATTTGTGCTGTCTATTTTTCATAGTGAGGATTCCCTCAAACAAATGGCTATAATTTCCTAACCGTAGGGACTAGAACAGTCATTCTTACACCGCTTTGTTCAGAAGAGATGGGGATCTTAAAGTATTGACAATTTATCATTACAATATGAAGTATTGAAGATATTTGACTTCTAATGTACCATAACTGAGTAGAGGCAAAGCGAAAACTGCCTTGACATGCCCTCAAACAATGCTTTCTAACTCTAAATCTATTTGGAGTATCAATATCATTCTTTCACCGTAAGAGACAGCAGGCTTTGGTGAACAATCATGGAAATTTTCAGGTCTGTGTGGAAATCCATCAAAAGATATGACGAGAGAAAAAAAGTGCCTCATTTCCAGAGTTTGAAATCTGAAGAAATCTGAGCGAGGGATGAATTTCCTACCCTCAAACAAACCCAATTCATGGCCAAATGGTAATAGGTGAGAAAGAAATTCTTGAATTGTGAGCGTCAGGAGTGTCTGAAGATATACTGGGACAAGCCTCATGTCTTAACTTTGCTGCGTTGAGATATGACGATTTGAAAATGCCTCTCATTACAGAAATCCAGTGGTGATTTTGAACAAGCTCTCCATTGACTTTCTATGCAGTTTTCAGACTTTGTGTTGGTGTGAGGAGATTTGCCAAAATTCTATTATATAGAAATACTGTAATCAGCACATATACTGTAACATTTTAGAAATTCCTCCACTTAGTAGTAATACTATAACATAACACAAATGTTATGATGAGTTGAGCGGTTGGTACTCTGGTGCAGTCAGCACAATCTGGAGCTGAACACTCTTAAAACTGTAGAGATGACAGTGGACTTCAGGAGACATCCTCAACTCTGCCACCCCTCATCATATCAGACAGCCCTGTGTCGACTGTGGAGATCTTCAAGTTGCTGGGTACCACCATCTCCCAGGACCTGAAGTGGGAGACCAATATCAACTCCATCCTCAAAAAGACCCAGCAGAGGATGTACTTCCTGAGACAACTGGGGAAGTACAGTCTTCCACAGGAGCTGCTGATCCAGTTCTACACTGCAGTCATTGAGTCTGTCCTGTGCTCCTCCATCACAGTCTGGTATGGTGCAGCCACTAACCAGGACAGGTGCAGACTGCAGCGGACTGTACAGGCAGCAGAAAGGATCATCGGCGCCCCCTGCCCTCCATCCAGGATCTGTACCTCTCAAGAACCAGGAAACGGGCAGGGAAAATCATCACAGACCCCTCACACCCTGGACACAGACTTTTTTGATCTGCTGCCCTCTGGCAGACGGTACAGAAGCCTGCAGACCAGGACCACCCGACACAGGAACAGTTTCTTTCCCTCGCCATCTCCCTTCTAAACAGTTGAACTGTCACACTGCTCCCACTGCCAGACTGCAACTGCACCTTATGTACATTCTGTAGTATTCATTCCACCTCATTTCATTTCTGTATTTTATGTATATACGTTTAGATTAGTTATTTATAGTTGGTTTACACAGCTTTGTGTATGTATGTGTATGCATGTGTAATGTATATATATAGATGTGTGTGTGTGTGTGTGTGTGTGTGTGTGTGTGTGTGTGTGTGATTTACATTGCTGTGCTCGAGAGCCACCATCTACCGGAACGAAATTCCTTGTATTTGTCTGCACATATACTCGGCCAATAAACACGATTCTGATGATTTGGCACAAAAACCATGATTTGGCAAAAATACTATGATTTAGCAGAAATACTATGATTGAGCAGAAGTACTAAGATGTAGTAAAAGTACTTTGATTTAAGAGAAATACAATTATGGAGGAGTAATACTTTAAAATGGGAGAAATATTGATACACACACATTCACAGAGCCTAAAGGGAAGAGTATTTGTGCCATGGAGTGTTAAGAAGAATGTGAGGTCCATATTAGAAAAGCTGGTAAAAAGTTTTCAGAATTGTAATAAATGATGAATATGAATTAGTGGTCTGTGATAGTGTATTAATTTGTAGGGCAAAAACATGTTGTCCAAGGTAGAGTTGAACCCACGCCTTTTGGGTTGCAGACCTGTGTCATTACCAGCTGCGCCACTGGGAAAGACAGTGAGCACTTGGGAAACAGGGTGATGAGCAGTCAGAATTAGATCGCGTGTGAGGCAAGAGCGCCGCTTTTTTGAGTTACAAAACGTCGTGTAACTCCAAAACTAGGTGGACTAGGAGCATAATTCTTGTACTGGGTGAATCAGCGGACTTTGGTGTACTTTGACTGCGATTTTCATTACTCTTTGTACATCCGTCGCTGAGATATGACGAGAGAAGAAACTGCAGACCTCAGATATGATTGGCTGGCTGGGAAGCTGGCAGAAATATATAGTAATAGTGTGATTAAGCATAAATACTACATTTAGCAGAAATACTGTATTAAGCACAAATCCTATAAAAAGCAGAAATACTATATTAAGCAATATAAAAATCCTATAAAATGGTATAAAAAGCAAAAATACTGTAATATGATTTGGTAGAAAACTATAATTAATCAGAAATACTATACTGGGTAGAAATACTATATTTAGCACAAATCTTATAAAATAGCAGAAATAGTATGATTCAGCACAATAGTAATAACTTAAACAGAAAAACTGGAAAAGCAAATGGACAGCTGAAAAATGCTGAACATGCTAAGGGTCCTTCAAATGTACTTGTTAAATGAAAAAAAAACTGAGCAAAAAAAAGTGTAACAGTCACACAATCAGAAATATGGAAACATATGGAAACACACATGCACAGAGAGACACACACAGGATCAAATTCAGTCAACCAGTCTAAATATATTGAATTTAAATCATACAATAAGATGCTCCCATATAAAAACTCTGTCTCGCCTCTCTTTCTCTCTCTCTGTCACACACACACACACACACACACACACACACACACACACACACACACACACACACACACAGGAGAGAGAAGTAAGTTTCTAGCTCAGTCAAGCAGCCTGGGAGCTGCTGAATTTGAATCCACCAATCAGAGAGCCTGTGCACTTTTTCCGCCAAAACAGGTGCATGCAGCACAGAGAGACACAGGATTTTTGCAGTCTATTTCTCATAATGACGACTCCCCTCAAACAAATGACCATAATTTCCTAACTATAGGGGCTAGAACGGTCATTCTTACACCGCTTTGTTCAGAAGAGATGGGGAATCTTAAAGTGTTGACAATGTATCATTAAAATATGAATTATTAAAGATATTTGACTTCTAATGCACCATAACTGAGTAGAGCAAAGCAAAACTGCCTTGACTTGCCCTCAAACAACGCTTTCTAACTCTAAATCTATTTGGAGTATCAATATCATTTTTTCACCGTAAGAGACAGCAGGCTTTTGGTGAACAATCATGGAAATTTTCAGGTCTCTGTGGAAATCCAACAAAAGTTATGACGAGAGAAAAAAAGTGGTTCATTTCCAGAGTTTGAAATCTGAAGAAATCTGAGCGAAGGACTAATTTCCTACGCTCAAACAAGTGTAACTCATCTCAGAACGGTAATAGGTGAGAAAAAATTCTTGAATTGTGAGCATCAGGAGTGTCTGAAGATATACTGGGACAAGCCTCATGTTTTAACTTCGCTCGTTAAGGAGATATGACGATTCGAATATGCCTCTCATTACAGAAATCAAGCGGTGATTTTGAACAAACTCTCCATTGACTTTTTATGGAGAGTTTTCAGACTTTGTGTTGCTCTGAGGAGATTTTCCAAAATTCTATAAGTCTCACAACAATGATGGTGACATTTTCGGAAAGCCAGCAAAAATACCTACGTTTTGATGTATAATGTGTGGAAGTTGAGTGAAAATTGAGCAAGTAGCAAGAAGTTGTTCGGACATGAAGAGAAGACTGCGAAACCTACAGTGGCACACTGGAAGCCAAGTGCATAGCAACCATAACAACGCATGTATTTTGTGAAAATCACAATTTTCCAACTCAAAACTTTAAGAGGCATAAAAATAAAACGGTAAAAGATTTGAAAAATCTGATTTATTCCTGAATAGCCCAATAATTTGAGAACATTTTAAAGTTTGAATGGTTGTTCTACGTGAAAGTAGGAAAAAGTAGTTAAGTTTCAAAAACAAGCAAAATTTAGCAGAATTGCAGAAGTTTCCCATTCATTTCAATGGGACAAATTAAAGGAAAAAAAGTGGAATATTTTAAAAAGTATAACAGTAATAAACACCAAAAGATATAGCGATCATTAGCAGAAATAGCAGAATAGTTTAAAATTTGAACGGTGAAAATCGGCTGAAAATTGTGGAAGTAGTTAAGTGCCAAAAAAGTGAAAAAGTGGCAACTAGAATAATAATAATAAAGTATAAAGAATAAAGAGAAACAGGAACTCAATAGTGTGGATGCTTAAAGCATCCACACAATAACTAGAAAAATTTGCATTTCCTGCGAAAATGCAGTGTGGATGCTTTAAAGCTGAAGCTGTATGCAAAAACTAGCTGAAAAAGTTGAAAAGTTGTAGAAATTGTAAAAACTTTGCAGAAACAAAGGAACTTTGCTAAAATGGAATAACTTAGCAGAACTGCAATATCTTAGAGGAAACATAATACTTGGCAGAAATACAATAGCATAGCAGAACTTAGCAGAAATATTGTAACTTACCAGAAACATGATAACTTCTCAAAATACACGAATTTAGGAGAAATAGTATAAGATAACAGAAAGAATATATTTAGCCAAAAATACTTAAGCATTACAGAAACACTATGATTTAGAAAAATAGTAGAACAGAGCAGAAATACTGTGATTTACCAGAGACACTCTGATGAACTATGAATATTGTAATTTTAAATCAATACTATGTTTTAGCACAAATACTATAATTTGACAGAAATACTATCATTTGTCAGAAATACTATGTTTCAGCACAAATACTCTGGTTTAGCACAAATATTATAACAGCAGAAATACAATTATATAGCAGAAGTGCTATATTTAGAAAGAAAAATATAATATAGTAGAAATAGTATGATTTAGCAGAAATACTACAATATAGCATAATAACAATGATTTGGAACAAATACTATGATTGAGCAGAATAGTAATAACTTAAGTGAAAATACTGGAAAAGTAAGATGACAAGCTGAAAAAAAAAAAAAACGGAACATGGTTAAGTTCCCTCAAAACTAATTGTTGTTCACCTGTGAAAAAAAAAAAAAAATAAAGAAATAAAAATAAATTTAAAAAAACAAGAAGGAACAGCCAACAGATACACACAAAATCAAATATATATAGACAAATGCACAGAGAGAGAGACACACGGAGGGTCTATGCCAGTCAACCAGTCTGAATATATTATATTTTTTCCAACAATGAGATGCTGCCCTAAAGAGGGTCTCTCTCTCTCTCTTTCTCTCTCTCTCATGCACACACACACACACACACACACACACACAGAGAGAGAGAAGTTTTGTTTTCAGTCAAGCAGCCTGGGAGCTGCTAAATTTGAATCCACAGAGGCTGTGTACTTTTCCCCACCAAACCAGGTGCACACACGCAGCACAGAGACAGGATTTTTGCAGTCTATTTCTCATAGTGAGGATTCTCCTCAAACAAATGACCATAATTCCCTAACTGTATTGGCCAGAACGGTCATTCTTACACCGCTTTGTTCAGAAGAGATGGGGAATCGTCAAGTGTTGACAATTTATCATTATAATATGAATTTTTAGAGATATATGACATCGATGACTTGTTGGCTTAGAAGCCACGAAGGCCTAATATGCAAATTTGAATGCCTCAGCCCACATATATGATTGGCTGGCTGGGAAGCCGTCCAGGCCCTGATATGTAAATTTGAATGTCTCATCCCTAAGATATGATTGGCTGGCTGCGAAGCCAGTGCAGGCCCTGATATGTAAATTTGAATGCCTCAGTCCTCACAGAGGATTGGCTGCCTGGGGACCTGGCAGAAATATATAGAAATACTAGGATTAAGCATAAATACTACATTTAGCAGAAATACTTTATTAAGCACAAATCCTATAATAAACAGAAATACTATATTAAGCAATATAAATATCCTATAAAAATCCTATAAACAGCAAAAATACTGTACTATGATTTGGTAGAAAACTATAATTAATCAGAAATACTATATTTAGCAAAAATCTTATAAAACAGCAGAAATGCTATGATTTAGCACAATAGTAATAACTTAAACAGAAAAATTGGAAAAGCAAAATGGACAGCTGAAAAAATGCTGAACATGCTAAGGGTCCCTCAAATATACTTGTTAAATGAAAAAAAATCGGCAAAAAAAAAAAAATATAAACAGCCACACAATAACAAATATGGACACATATGGAAACACACATGCACAGAGAGACACACACACACAAGATCCAATTCAGTCAAGCAGTCTAAATATATTGAATTTGAATCTTACAATGAGATCATCCCATAAAAGGCTCTCTCTCTCTCTCTCACACACACACACACACACACACACACACACACACACACACACACACAAGATCCAATTCAGTCAACCAGTCTAAATATATTGAATTTGAATCTTACAATGAGATCATCCCATAAAAGGCTCTCTCTCTCTCTCTCTCTCTCTCTCTCTCACACACACACACACACACACACACACACACACACACACACACGATCCAATTCAGTCAACCAGTCTAAATATATTGAATTTAAATCTTACAATGAGATCATCCCATAAAAGGCTTTCTCTCTCTCTCTCTCTCTCTCTCTCTCTCTCTCACTCTGTCACACACACACACACACACACACACACACACACACACACACACACACACACAGATCCAATTCAGTCAACCAGTCTAAATATATTGAATTTGAATCTTACAATGAGATCATCCCATAAAAGGCTTTCTCTCTCTCTCTCTCTCTCTCTCTCCTCTCTCTCTCTCTGTCACACACACACACACACACACAAGATCCAATTCAGTCAACCAGTCTAAATATATTGAATTTAAATCTTACAATGAGATCGTCCCATGAAAAGGCCTTCTCTCTCTCTCTCTGTCACACAAACACACAGACACACACACACACACACACACACACACACACACACACAGGAGAGAGAAGTAAGTTTCTAGCTCAGTCAAGCAGCCTGGGAGCTGCTGAATTTGAATCCACCAATCAGAGAGCCTGTGCACTTTTTCCCCGCCAAAACAGGTGCAGGCAGCACAGAGAGACACAGGATTTTTGCAGTCTATTTCTCATAATGACGACTCCCCTCAAACAAATGACCATAATTTCCTAACCGTGGGGCTAGAACGGTCATTCTTACACCGCTTTGTTCAGAAGAGATGGGGAATCTTAAAGTGTTGACAATTTATCATTAAAATATGAATTATTAAAGATATTTGACTTCTAATGCACCATAACTGAGTAGAGGCAAAGCAAAACTGCCTTGACTTGCCCTCAAACAACGCTTTCTAACTCTAAATCTATTTGGAGTATCAATATCATTCTTTCACCGTAAGAGACAGCAGGCTTTGGTGAACAATCATGGAAATTTTCAGGTCTGTGTGAAAATCCATTAAAAAGATATGACGAGAGAAAAAAAGTGGTTCATTTCCAGAGTTTGAAATCTGAAGAAATCTGAGCGAAGGATGAATTTCCTACCCTCAAACAAACCCAATTCATGGCCAAATGGTAATAGGTGAGAAAAAAAATTCTTGAATTGTGAGCGTCAGGAGTGTCTGAAGATATATTGGCACAAGCCTCATGTCTTAACTTCGCTTCGTTAAGGAGATATGACGATTCAAAATGCCTCTCATTACAGAAATCAAGCGGTGATTTTAAACGAACTCTCCATTGACTTTCTATGGGGATTTTTGAGACTTTGTGTTGGTCTGAGGAGATTTGCCAAAATTCTATAAATCTCACAACAATGATAGTGACATTTTCTGAAAGCCAGCAAAATACCTACGTTTTGATGTATAATTTGTGGAAGTTGAGTGAAAATTGAGCAAGTAGCAAGAAGTTGTTCGGACATGAAGAGAAGACTGCGAAACCTACAGTGGCACACTGGAAGCCAAGTGCATAGCAACCATAACAACACATGTATTTTCTGAAAAATCACAATTTTGCAACTCAAAACTTTAAGAGGATAAGATGAAAATGGTAACAGATATGAAAAAGCTGAATCACACATGAATAGCCCAATAATTTGTGAACATTTTAAAGTTTGAATGGAGTTTCTATGTGAAAGTATAAAAAAGTAGTTAAGTTTCAAAAACAAGCAAGTTTTAGCAGAATTATGGAAGTTTCCCATTCATTTCAATGGGACAAATTAAAGGAAAAAGCTTAATATTTTAAAAGTATAATAGCAAAAAATACCAAAAGTCATAGCGCACATTAGCAGAAATAGCAGAATAGTTTAAAATTTGAACGGTGAAAATCGGCTGAAAATTGTGGGACTAGTTAAGTGCCAAAAAACGTACGGAAGCAACTAGAATAAAGTATAAAGAACTAGAAAAATTTGCATTTCCTGCGAAAATGCAGTGTGGATGCTGGAACGCTGAAGCTGTCTGCTGAAACTAGCTGAAAAAGCTGAAAAGTTGCAGAAATTGTAAAAACTTTGCAGAAGCAAAGGAACGTTGCTAAAATGTAGTAACTTAGCAGAACTGCAATATCTTAGAGGAAACATAATACTTGGCAGAAATACAATAGCATAGCAGAACTTAGCAGAAATATTGTAACTTACCAGAAACATGATAACTTCTCAAAAATACAAGAATTTCGGAGAAATAGTATAAGATAAGAGAAAGAATATATTTAGCCAAACATTCTTAAACATTACAGAAACACTATGATTTAGAAAAATAGTACAACATAGCAGAAATACTGTGATTTACCAGAGACACTGTGATGAACTATGAATATTGTAATTTTAAATTAAAACTATGTTTCAGCACAAATACTCTGGTTTAGCACAAATATTATAACATAGCAGAATACACTTATATAGCAGAAATGCTATATTTAGAAAGAAAAATATAATATAGTACAAATACTATAATTTAGCAGAAATACTGCAATCAGCACATATACTGTAACATGACAGAAATTCCTCCACTTAGTAGTAATACTATAACATAAGACAAATGTTATGATTTGGCACAAAAACCAAGATTTGGCAAAATACTATGATTGAGCAGAAATACTATGATTGAGCAGAAGTACTAAGATGTAGTAAAAGTACTTTGATTTAACAGAAATACAATTATGGAGGAGTAATACTTTAAAATGGGAGAAATATTGACACACACACATACACAGAGCCTAAAGGGAACAGTATTTGTGCCATGGAGTGTTAACAAGAATCTGAAGTCCATATTAGAAAAGCTGGTAAAATCATAAAAGTTTGCAGAATACTGTAAAAGGCTTTCTCTCTCTCTCTCTGTCACACAAACACACACACACAGACACACACAAGATCCAATTCAGTCAACCAGTCTAAATATATTGAATTTGAGTCTTACAATGAGATCATCCCATAAAAAGGCTTTCTCTCTCTCTCTCTCTCTGTCACACACACACACACACACACACACACACACACACACACACACACACAAGATCCAATTCAGTCAACCAGTCTAAATATATTGAATTTGAATCTTACAATGAGATCATCCTATAAAAGGCTTTCTCTCTCTCTCTCTCTGTCACACACACACACACACACACACACACACACGATCCAATTCAGTCAACCAGTCTAAATATATTGAATTTAAATCTTACAATGAGATCATCCCATAAAGAGGCTTTCTCTCTCTCTCTCTCTCTCTCTCTCTCTCTCTCTCTCTGTCACACACACACACACACACACACAACACAAGATCCAATTCAGTCAACCAGTCTAAATATATTGATTTTGAATCTTACAATGAGATCATCCCATAAAAGGCTTTCTCTCTCTCTCTCTCTCTCTCTCTCTCTCTCCCTCTCTCTCTCTGTCACACACACACACACACATCCAATTCAGTCAACCAGTCTAAATATATTGAATTTAAATCTTACAATGAGATCATCCCATAACAAGCCTTTCTCTCTCTCTCTCTCTCTCTCTCTGTCTCTCACACACACACACACACACACACACACACACACAGATCCAATTCAGTCAACCAGTCTAAATATATTGATTTTGAATCTTACAATGAGATCATCCCATAAAAACTTTCTCTCTCTCTCTCTCTCTCTCTCTCTGAGTGAATGGCGGAGTGCATGGAGCTGTGGACGGAGTGTCGGAGTGAGTGGCTTTCTTTCTTCGGGTTCCTCTTTTCTTTTTTCACTATCAGGTGTGTTTATCTTTCCGACACACGGTTGTTGGTGTGTTTTGTTTGTTGCCGGCTGGTTTGGTAGCTTTTGCTACCGGCTTGGCTTGGCACAATGCCCGCTGTTGAGGGCGGTGCGGAGTTTGAGAAGCTGACACGCCGTCATGCTGTCAAACTTATACCGACTATGAATTGCTCGGTGGAGGAAGCTGTTTTGGCTGTAGGAGAGGTGGTGGGCTGTGACAGCGTAAAATCTGCCTCCCGTATGAACGGTGCGATTGTTATTTTTTTCTTGATAAGGTCCCTAAAGTTAATGAGTTGGTGGAAAGCGGCGTCGTCATTCACGACACTTTCACACCTGTTCTCCCATTGGTTAGCCCTGCTAAAAAGGTTACCATCTCAAATGCGCCTCCTTTTATTAAAAATGAAACTTTAGCTAAGGAGCTGTCACGGTATGGCCAACTAGTTTCGCCCATAAAGATGGTCTCTTTGGGGTGCAAATCTGTGCTCCTCAAACATGTTGTGTGTCACCGAAGGCAGGTTTTTATGATCCTCAAAGACCCCGCTGGCGAGCTGAACCTGTCTTTTAGTTTCAAAATAGAGGGTTTCAACTACATGGTGTTTGCTTCATCTGAGAGCATGAAATGTTTTGGTTGTGGTGGAGAAGGGCATTTAATTCGCTCCTGTCCGGAGAGGCTCAGAAACGCACAGCCAGCGGCTGACGCCGTTGGAGAGCAGGTCCCAGCCAGGGCTCCTGGTAGGGACGCGGCGATCGCTCGTGCGAAACCCGCTGAGACCGCGGGCGGCTCCGCTGAGACCGCGGGCGGCTCCGCCGTGGCTGAGGCGGACCCCGCTGCCGAGGCGCCTGTGGAAAACCGGCTTTTTCGAGCAGTAACGGGTCTGATGAAACCGGCATTTTGAAAAGTGTTGATGGTGTAGAAACGGATCTGACTAATGACCAGTCTGCAGGTTTTTCTGACACCGGTCAGACAGCTGACACGGCTCTTGAGCCTGTGTGTGATGATCTTTGTGAGGATGACAACATGCTTGATGAGGATTTGCTGAAGTTGTCTCAAAAGAGGAAAAGCTCTGAACCTGCCCACTGTGTTACAAAAACGTCAAAAGCTAAGAGAGGAAATAGAACAGGAGAGAGCAGTATGGAATCTGAAAGTGATTTGTCCCTAAGCCAGGAACACCAGAATCTGTACTCTCCTGCTGAGATCAGGAAATTCTTGCAGACAACCAAAGGCCTCAGGATGGTGAAAGTGGAGGATTATTTTCCAGACCTTAGGCTTTTTGTTGAGTCGTCTCGGTCTTGACAAAAAAAAATCAGGAATTTTCTTGATGATGTGTTGACAGACCAAGAGATTTATCGTTTAAAGAAACTGATTTTGAAAGTGAGATCTCAAGCACTCACTGCTGATGATGACGATGATGTTTAAGAACGCACTCTATGTGTCCCTGTCTTTTTTCCTCTGTCTCGCTTCTCTCATGTCTGCATTCAAAATAGGCACATTAAATTTGAATGGTGCTAGAGATGCGGTGAAAAGAGCTGCTTTTTTCGAGCTTATGGACTTAAAGAAGTTAGATATTATGTTGGTTCAAGAAACTCATAGTACTGGTGACAATGAGAGTGACTGGAGGAAGGGCTGTGGGGAAATGCTTTTTTAGTCATAAGTCCAGTTGTAGTGGAGGTGTGGGATTTGTGTTCTCTAAGAATTTTTACCTGTTTCTTGCGAAGCAGAGGAAATAATCAAAGGGTGTTTGCTGAAAGTTAAGGTCAAATATGAACATGTGACTTTTGTTTTTCTCAATGTATATGCACCAACTAATGGAGTGGACAGAATGGGTTTTTTAGATGTCCTGTGTGATACTGTTAAGGTTTCTAGTGATGATGAGTATTTGTTTTTGTGTGGAGATTTCAATTGTACTGACAACCCACCTTTGGATAGGAACCACATCGAACCTCATCCTGCGTCTTCTCGCAGGCTTAGGCAGCTGGCTGCAGCTGTGGACCTGTCAGATGTGTGGCGGTTTTTCAATGGACATCTGCGACAGTACACATGGAGTCACTCTAAGGACAATCTTTTATCGTTGGCGAGACTGGATCGCATATACTCATTTAAACATCATTTGAGTATTTTTCAGGACTGTCAGATAACTCCTGTTGGTTTCTCTGATCATTGTCTGGTTCATTGTTCTGTTTTCATTAAAAATGTTCGTGTACGGAGTGCCTACTGGCATTTCAATACGGCCCTGTTACGTGACAAGACTTTTAGGACAGCTTTTGAATTTTTTTGGCTCACTCACCGGGCATCTAAATCTGACTTTGCATGTATCCAGCAGTGGTGGGATTTTGGGAAGTGTCAGATCAAACAATTGTGTCAACAGTTCACTCGTAATGTTACTAGGGACATAACCAGATCTATGAGGAACCTAGAGACTCAGGTGGTAGAACTGCAGAGTTTAGCGGCGTCTACAGGAAACCGGGGGCTTTTAGATTCCCTCAAATCCAAAAAGGCTTTTTTAGCCGACCTGTTGGGCACGACGGCCAAAGGGGCTTTGGTCAGGTCACGTTTTCTCAGTGCTACGGAGATGGATGCCCCATCTCACTTTTTCTTTGGACTGGAAAAGAAGAATGGGCAAAGGAAAGTTATTCACTCTCTGTCTGACGGTGGCTCACTAATATCGGATCCTTCTGAGATCAGGAAGGTTGCTGTCAGCTTTTATGAGGACCTTTTTAGGAGTGATTTCTCAGAAAATCCTAGTTTGTGCAGTAGATTCTTCGAGGGACTCCCTCAGGTGGCGGCTGAAACCAATCAAAAACTGGAGGTTCAGCCAACTTTGCATGAACTTCATGCTGCTCTGATGAGTTTTCAGAATGGTAGAGCTCCTGGCATGGATGGCCTTCCTGTTGAGTTCTATAAAGACTTTTGGTCTGTGATGGGTGAGGATTTGCTGGAGGTTGTCACGGATAGTCTGCGGAGGGGCTTGCTGCCTCTGAGCTGTAGACGGGCGGTCATCGCTCTGCTGCCGAAGAAGGGAGATCTACGCAATTTGAAGAACTGGAGACCAGTATCGTTGCTCTGTACAGACTATAAGATTTTCTCCAAAGTCCTGGCCACCAGGCTTCGTGACGTGATGGCTTCTGTTGTTCATGGGGACCAAACGTATTGCGTGCCCGGCAGGCTGATAAGTGATAATGTCACTTTGATTAGGGATGTTTTGGACCTCTCTAGGTCTTTGGGTATAGATGTTGGTCTCATTTCTCTGGACCAAGAAAAAGCTTTTGACCGGGTTGAACACCAATATTTGTGGCACGCTTTAGCTGCTTTTGGCTTCAGCCCAGGTTTTGTAGCCATGATTCGGGTTCTGTACCGTGACATTACGAGTGTCCTGAAAATAAATGGGGTCTTGAGTGGTCCTTTCAGTGTTCTAAGGGGGGTGAGGCAGGGCTGTTCTTTGTCAGGGATGCTGTATTCCCTGGCAATTGAACCTTTGCTTCACAAGCTAAGACGAGACTTGTGTGGTGTTTATATTCCTGGGTGCAATGTACCTTTGAAGTTGTCTGCTTATGCCGATGATTTAATTGTCCTGATCAACTCACAGACGGATATTAAGGTTTTAGAGAACACAGTTTCTCTTTTGGTTGTATTTCTTCTGCCAAAATAAACTGGGAAAAGAGTGAGGCTGTAACTGTGACAGGTCAGCTGGGGGATCAGCTCAGTCTGCCTGGAGGTTTGATCTGGAGAAAGGGTGGGCTTAAGTATTTAGGGGTGTTTTTAGGCAATGACACTTTTTTGCAGAAGAATTGGGAAAATGTGGTGGATAGGGTCAACGGTCGGCTTTCCAAATGGAGGTGGCTTTTACCTCACATGTCGTACAGAGGTCGGGTTCTTGTCATCAATAATCTGGTTTCTTCTGCTTTGTGGCACCGGTTGACTTGTGTTGATCCCCCAGTTAACCTCTTGTCTAACATTCAAAGGATACTTTTTTGGGGATAAGCTGCACTGGATTCCTCAAAGTGTCCTTTTTCTCCCCAGAGAGGAAGGTGGACAAGGTCTGGTCCATTTGGCCAGTAGAGGGGCTGCTTTTCGCTTTCAGTTTATTCAGAGACTGCTTACAGGACCCCAAGATCTTGTATGGAGAAGTGTATCGTGCTGTATTCTTCAGCAGCTTGGTCATATGGGTTTGGATTTATCTCTGTTTCTGATGGACGCAAGCAAGCTGAACTCTTCACTTCTTCCACCTTTTTACAAGAGTGTTTTTTCTGTATGGGCTCTGCTGAGGAAAGAGAGGCAGCAGCAGGCTGATTCTCTGTACTGGTTGCTGGAGGAACCTGTACTGTTTGGCAGCTTGCTGGATTGCCCTGTCTGGGGGAGGACTACTTTTTCCAGACGGCTCCATGCTGCACAAGTCTGTTCTCTGAAGAGGGTGGTGGAGCTGGCTGGACCTCAGCTAGATGCTCCGGAGGGACTCGCTGCACGGCTTGGGATGCGGTCTACTCGAGTTGTTGGTCAGCTTTTGGACCACTGGAAACGCCAGTTGGGTGGAATTGGGTGTTCTCTTTTGGGAAGTTATTGTGATGGCAGTATGTCTCCGAATCATTTAGATCCTTATCCTTCCATCAGACTGTTTCCTGGTTTTAAGAACTGCTTTGGTCCTTTACTGGATAATGTGGATGTTGCGGGGGTGTCCCTGGAAGGGGCCTCTGGAAAAACTTTGTATAGGCTGCTGGTAAAAACTCTCAATCAAGGCAAGCTGAATGGACGCAATGACACGGTGTGGAGGACCCATCTCTCCTTGGCACCTGACATCAAGCCAGCGTGGAGGTCCCTTTATAAGCCTCCCCTCACGAAAAAACATGCAGACTTGCAGTGGAGGATTCTTCATGGCATTGTTGCTGTAAACTCTTTTGTTTCTGTTATTAACGCTGCTGTGGAAGACAAATGTCCATTCTGTGAGCAGAGGGAGACCCTGTTTCACTGTTTTTCTGAGTGTGTTCACCTCTCGGCTCTGTTTGTGCTTCTAAAAGCCCTCTTTCGTAGATGTGGGGAAGTTTTTACACTGACTATTTTCATTTGTGGTTTTAAATTTACTCGTCTTTGGAAGAACAAATGCCAGTTGCTTAATTTTTTTATTAGGACAGGCAAAATGGCAGTGTATATGAGCAGGAAGAGACAGGTGACAGAAGGGCTGAATGTTGGGGTAGTCCCTGTGTTTGTCAGCATGGTGAAGTCTAGGCTGTTGCTAGAATTTAATTTCTATAAGTCAGTCTCGGACCTACATACTTTTTCTCAGGTCTGGGGTTACAGGGGGGCAATCTGTAGTGTGGTGGAGGGGCAGCTAGTTTTTGGGCAGGTGTTGGTGTAACTTTTTCTTGATTTTGTGTTACACTTCAATGTGCCAAGTGTGGTAATATGTTGATTATTTCATGGAAAATAAACGAATTTTTTAAAAATCAAAATCTCTCTCTCTCTCTCTCTCTCTCTGTCACACACACACACACACACACACACACACACACACACACAAGATCCAATTTAGTCAACCAGTCTAAATATATTGAATTTAAATCTTACAATGAGATCATCCCATAACAAGCCTTTCTCTCTCTCTCTCTCTCTCTCTCTCTGTCACACACACACACACACACACACACACACACAAGATCCAATTCAGTCAACCAGTCTAAATATATTGATTTTGAATCTTACAATGAGATCATCCCATAAAAGGCTCTCTCTCTCTCTCTCTCTCTCTCTCTCTCTCTCTCTCACACACACACACACACACACACACACACACACACACACACACACACACACACACACACACACACACACACAGGAGAGAGAAGTAAGTTTCTAGCTCAGTCAAGCAGCCTGGGAGCTGCTGAATTTGAATCCACCAATCAGAGAGCCTGTGGACTTTTTCCCGCCAAAACAGGTGCACGCAGCACAGAGAGACACAGGACTTTTGCAGTCTATTTCTCATAATGACGACTCCCCTCAAACAAATGACCATAATTTCCTAACCGTAGGGGCTAGAACGGTCATTCTTACACCGTTTTGTTCAGAAGAGATGGGGAATCTTAAAGTGTTGTACACTTTATCATTAAAATATGAATTATTGAAGATATTTGACTTCTAATGTACCATAACTGAGTAGAGGCAAGCGAAAACTGCCTTGGCTTGCCCTCAAACAACGCTTTCTAACTCTAAATCTATTTGGAGTATTGATATCATTCTTTCACCGTAAGAGACAGCAGGCTTTGGTGAACAATCATGGAAATTTTCAGGTCTCTGTGGAAATCCATCAAAAGATATGACGAGAGAAAAAAGTGCCTCATTTCCAGAGTTTGAAATCTGAAGAAATCTGAGCGAGGGACAAATTTCCTACCCTCAAACAAACCCAATTCATGGCCAAATGGTAATAGATGAGAAAAAATTCTTGAATTGTGAGCGTCAGGAGTGTCTGAAGATATATTGGCACAAGCCTCATGTCTTAACTTCGCTCGTTAAGGAGATATGACGATTCGAAAATGCCTCTCATTAGAGAAATCCAGCGGTGATTTTGAACAAACTCTCCATTGACTTTCTATGGAGAGTTTTCAGACTTTGTGTTGGTCTGAGGAGATTTGCCAAAATTCTATAAATCTCACAACAATGATGGTGACATTTTCTGAAAGCCAGCAAAATACCTACGTTTTGATGTATAATTTGTGGAAGTTGAGTGAAAATTGAGCAAGTAGCAAGAAGTTGTTCGGACATCAAGAGAAGACTACGAAACCTACAGTGGCACACTGGAAGCCAAGTGCATAGCAACCATAACAACCCATGTATTTTCTGAAAAATCACAATTTTGCAACTCAAAACTTAAAGAGGGATAAGATGAAAACGGTAACAGATATGAAAAAGCTGAATCATTCATGAATAGCCCAATAATTTGTGAACATTTTAAAGTTTGAATGGTTGTTCTACGTGAAAGTAGGAAAAAGTAGTTAAGTTTCAAAACAAGCAAGTTTTAGCAGAATTATGGAAGTTTCCCATTCATTTCAATGGGACAAATTAAAGGAAAAAAGCGTAATATTTTAAAAAGTATAATAGTTAAAAATACCAAAAGTCATAGCGCACATTAGCAGAAATAGCAGAATAGTTTAAAATTTGAACGGTGAAAATCGGCTGAAAATTGTGGAAGTAGAAAAGTGCCAAAAAAGTGCAAAAAGTGGCAACTAGAATAATAATAATAAAGAATAAAGAGAAACAGGAACTCAATAGTGTGGATGCCTAAAGCATCCACACAATAAAGAGAAACAGGAACTCAATAGTGTGGATGCCTAAAGCATCCACACAACTAGAAAAAGTTTGCATTTCCTGCGAAAATGCTGTGTGGATGCCTTAACGCTGAAGCTGTCTGCTGAAAAGCTGAAAAAGATGAAAAGTTGCAAAAATTTGTATGGTGGTGAAAAAAAAAATATCACCCTGAGCAGGATTCGAACCCAGCCCCTCCTGGTCTCAAGGTAGCCACTCCTCTCACTCAGCCAAACTCATTCTCCCAATGAAGAGGTGGAGAGACTGACAATTTTGCTGAAATGAGCAGAAGCTGCTGAGAATTGTGCTGATAAGAGGTGAAAAGGCTGAAAATTTTGCAGAAAAGAGGTGAATCAGCAGAATTTCTGCAGAAAAGAGGCAAAGACGCAGAACGTTACACTAAAAAGAGGTGAATCAGCAGAATTTCTGCTGAAAAGAGGCAGAACAACCTGGTTCTGCTCAAATTCACCAATCAGAGGTACTGCTTCTGTCTGCTTCATCAGGCTGTGTACTTGTATGTATTTCTGCCATGGAGCGTTAACAAGAATCTGAGGTCCATATTTTATAGCACACATTAGCAGAAATAGCAGAATTTTTTTTAAAGCTTGAACATAGTATTTATAATATAACATAGTCTTTCTTCTAAATCATAATATTTGAACCAAATGATAGTACTTCTGCCAAATCACAGTATTTGTACCAAATCATAGCACTTGTGACAAATCATAGTTGTTAGCTGAATCTGTGCTAAAACATCGCATTTCTGCTAAAACGTAGTATTTATACTAAATAATATTTTTTCTTACAAATCATAGCATTTGTGCTGAAACATAGAAAATTCTGCCAAATCATAGTATTTGAGCCAAATCATACAATTTGTGCTGAAACATTATGTATGATTTAGCAGAAACACTGGGACTTGGTAGAAATACTATGATTTACATGAAATACTTTGACTTAGCAGAAATACTATAATCTAGCAAAAAGTACTACAGCATAGCAGAAAACCTATCATCTAGCAAAATTACTAGGATTTAGCAGAAATACTATGATTTGGCACAAATACTATGTTTTAGCACAAAAAATATGTTTGGCTCAAAAACTTTATTTTGCAGTTATACTATGATTTGGAAGAAATACTATGTTTTGGAAGAAATACTATGCTTTGGAACATATACCATGATTTGGCAGAAATACTATGAGCAGTAATAATATAACATAGCAGAAATACTATTACTTGGGTGAATGCTATTGTTTGGCACAAACACTATGATTTAGCACTGTACAGAATGGTGTACGTCAGTTTAATGCTGGGTGGTGCTGCAATAGTAGCTATCCTCGGTCAGAAGGAGAGGCTAACATCCAGGGATTAGATTACCACAGGTGGAGTTTATTGGCAGTCTGATGGATGTTACAGGAGATATGGCATACAGTAGGAGGATGTGGAGGGGTGATATGGTGTGGTTTCTATGATTAAGAACAGGGTATACATTACAACATGAATACAGATTAAAGATTAAAGAAACTGGCAACAAATTCCTCCACTAAAAACCAGTCTGATACCACTTCTTGCAGTGTTCACATTTACTAAAGCACTACCCAAAAGGCGCCACAAGAGGGCACTCAACACACAAGAGATGACCTATGTACACTGATGCACTTAGTAACAGTCAGCCTCCTCGTAGCCACTACGTAATACAGCGATATTACAGTGTACAAATTCACAGAAATTTGCAGGAACAAAGAAACAAAGCAGGAACAAGCCCAAAACAATCAAAATAACTGGGCTGCCATAGCTATCGCTAACTAGCACATACGCTAAAGGTAACTAAAACCAATACACGCAAGTAGCAGGGTAAACATCTTGAGCATGGAACATTAACTCACATTTATGTGACACACACCATCCCCAACAAATACAGGATGGGCTATTTGCTCCCCTTCCCAGCAGCTCTCTCCTCAATCGTTAGCGCAGGAACAAAGGAAGACCATCTAGCTCAGAAGTCCCATGAATCCCCTCACTGCTCAGAGGCTGCTGGGTAATGTAGCTCACACTAACACAGGTTTTTCTACAAGCACAAATACTATAATATAGCAGAAATACTGTGATTTTGTTGAAATACTATGCTTTGAGACAAATACTATGATTTGGCAGAAATACTATGTTTTAGGACATATGATCATGAAACTTTGCAGAATTGTAATAAATTAGCAATATAAATTACAGGTCTGTGATAGTGTATAAATTTGTAGTGTAGTGAAATTTGTAGTGAAAAAAAAAATGTTGAACAAGGTGGGATTGAACCCACGACCATTGAGCTGCAGAGCGGTGTCATTACTGATTGCGCCACCTGGACAGGGGGCGGCAGTCTGAAAGACAGATACTTGGGCAGTCAGAAAATAGATCGCGGTGAGAGGCGAAAAACGCCGTTTTTTGGAGTTACAAAACGTCGTGTAACTCAAAAACTAGGAGGGCTAGCAGCATAATTCTTGTACTGGGTGAATCAGCGGACTTTGGTGTATTTTGACTGCGATTTTCATAGCTCTTTTTACCTTCGTCGTGGAGATATGACGAGAGAAGAAACGGCTTCATTTCCAGAGTTTGAAGACTGAGAGAAGGACAGATTTCCACCCCTCAAACAAACGTAATTCATTGCTCAACGGTAAGATAATTGTAAAAACTGCTTCCACTGTGAGTGTCAGCAGTGTCTGAAGATATATTGGCACAAGCCTCATGTCCTAACTTTGCTTTTGTTAAAGAGATATGGCGATTTGAAAATGCCTCCCGTTACAGAATTTCAGCTCTGAATTTCAAAACCTCCCCATAGACTTTGAATGGGGAGTATTGAGACCTTGTGTCACTCTGAGGCAAATTGCGAAAAAACGGTAAATCTCACAATAAAGATAGTGACATTGCCTGAAAGCCAGCAAAAATACCTACGTTTTGATGTATAATTTGTGGGGGTTGAGTGCAAATTAAGCCAGTAGCAAGAAGTTGTTTAGACATGAAGAGAAAATTCAGAACGGACCAGCACTCACTCTGACTTAATTGCATAGCAACCATAGCAACGCATGTATTTTCTGAAAATCACAATTTTGCAACTGAAAACTTAAAGAGAGATAAGATTAAAACGGTAGAAGATCTGAAAAAGCTGAATCAGACAGGAATAGCCCAATAATCTGAGAACATTTTAAAGTTTGAATGGAGTTTCTAGGTGAAAGTATGACAAAGTAGTTAAGTTTCAAAGACAAGCAAGTTTTAGCAGAATTGTGGAAGTTTTCCATTCATTTCAATGGGACAAATTAAAGGAAAAAGTGTAATATTTTAAAAAGTATAACAGTAATAAACACCAAAAGTCATAGCCATCATTAGCAGAAATAGCAGAACAGTATAGAGTTTGAACTGAAAAAATCGGCTGAAAACTGAGAAAGTAGTTATGCCAAAAAGTGTAATGGAAGCAACTAGAGGAATAATAAAGAATAAAGAGAAACAGGAACTCAATAGTGTGGAAGTTTTTAGGGCATCCACACAACTAGAAAAAATTTGCATTTCCTGCGAAAATGCAGTGTGGATGCTGTAATGTTGAAGCTGTCTGCTGAAACTAGCAGAAAAAGCTGAAAAGTTGCAGAATTTGTAAAACTTTGCAGAAGCAAAGGAACTTTGCTAAAATGTAGTAACTTAGCAGAACTGTAATATCTTAGAGGAAACATAATACTTGGCAGAAATACAATAGCATAGCAGAACTTAGCAGAAATATTGTAACTTACCAGAAACACGATAACTTCTCAAAAATACAAGAATTTAGGAGAAATAGTATAAGATAACAGAAAGAATATATTTAGCCAAACATTCTTAAACATTACAGAAATACTATGATTTAGAAAAACAGTACAACATAGCAGAAATGCTGCGATTTACCAGAGACACTGTAATATACTATTAATATTGAAATTTAAAAAAAAGTACTATGTTTTAGCACAAATACTGTAATTTGACAGAAATACTATCATTTGGTAGAAATACTATGTTTCAGCAGAAATACTCTGGTTTAGCACAAATATTATAACATAGCAGAAATACAATTATATAGCAGAAATGCTATATTTAGAAAGAAAAATATAATATAGTAGAAATACTATGATTTAGCAGAAATACTGTAATCAGCACATATACTGTAACATGACAGAAATTCCTCCACTTAGTAGTAATACTATAACATAAAACAAATGTTATGATTTGGCACAAAAACCATAATTTGGCAAAATACTATGATTGAGCAGAAGTACTAAGATGTAGTAAAAGTACTTTGATTTCACAGAAATACAATTATGGAGGAGTAATACTTTAAAATGGGAGAAATATTGATACACACACACATACACAGAGCCTAAAGGGAACAGTATTTGTGCCATGGAGTGTTAACAAGAATCTGAGGTCCATATTAGAAAAGCTGCTAAAATCATAAAAGTTTTCAGAATTGTAATAAATGATGAATATGAATTAGTGGTCTGTGATAGTGTATTAATTTGTAGGGAAAAAAAACATGTTTCCCAAGGTGTGATTGAACCCATGACCTTTGGGTTGCAGACCTGTGTCATTACCAACTATGCCACTGGGAAAGAGAGCGAGTGCCTGGAAAACAGGGTGATGACCAGTCAGAATTAGATTGCGGTGAGAGGCGAAAAACGCCGTTTTTTGGAGTTACAAAACGTCGTGTAACTCAAAAACTAGGTGGACTAGAAGCATCATTCTTGTACTGGGTGAATCAGCGGACTTTGGTGTACTTTGACTGTGATTTGCATTGCTCTTTGTACATCTGTCGCTGAGATATGACGAGAGAAGAAACGGCAGACCTCAGATATGATTGGCTGGCTGGGAAGCCGTGCAGGCCCTGAAATGTAAATTTGTATATATCAGTCCTCACAGAGGATTAGCTGCCTGGGGACCTGGCAGAAATATATAGAAATAGTAGGATTCAGCATAAATACTACATTTAGTAGAAATACTATGTTTTAGCACAAATACTATAAAATGGCAGAAATACTATAATTAAGCTGAAATACTATATTAAGTACAAATCTTATCAAATAGCAGAAATAATATGATTTAGCAGAAACGCTGTATTTGGCACAAATCTCATAAAATAGCAGAAATAATATGATTTAGCAGAAATGCTGTATTTAGCACAAATACTGAAAAGCAGCGGAAATGCTATGACTTAGCACAATAGTAATAACTTAAATAGAAAAATTGGAAAAGTAAAATGGACAGCTGAAAAAATCCTGAACATGCTAAGGGTCCCTCAAATCTTATTGTTAAATGAAAAAAAAAAAAAGATCAGCAAAAAAAAATAACAGTCACACAATCACAAATATGGACACATATGGAAACATACATGCACAGAGAGACACACACAGGACCAAATTCAGTCAACCAGTCTAAATATATTGAATTTAAATCATACAATAAGATGCTCCCATAAAAATGCTCACATACACACACACACACACACACACACACACACACACACACACAGAGCCTAAAGGGAACAGTATTTGTGCCATGGAGTGTTAAGAAGAATCTGAGGTCCATATTACAAAAGCTGCTAAAATCATAAAAGGTTGCAGAATTGTAATAAATGATGAATATGAATTAGTGGTCTGTGACAGTGTATTAATTTGTAGGGAAAAAACACATGTTGCCCAAGGTGTAATTGAACCCACGACCTTTGGGTTGCAGACCTGTGTCATTACCAACTGCGCCACTGGGAAAGAGAGCGAGCGCCTGGAAAACAGGGTGATGAGCAGTCAGAATTAGATTGCGGTGAGAGGCGAAAACGCTGTTTTTGAGTTACAAAACCGTGTAACTCAAAAACTAGGTGGACTAGAAGCATAATTTTGTACTGGGTGAATCAGCGTACTTTCGTGTACTTTGACTGTGATTTGCATTGCTCTTTGTACATCTGTCGCTGAGATATGACGAGAGAAGAAAGGGCAGACCTCAGATATGATTGGCTGGCTGGGAAGCCGCAGGCCCTGATATGTAAATTTTATATGTATCAGTCCTCACAGAGGATTAGCTGCCTGGGGACCTGGCAGAAATATATACAAATAGTATGATTAAGCATAAATACTACATTTAGTAGAAATACTATGTTTTAGCACAAATACTATAAAATGGCAGAAATACTATAATTAAGCAGAAATACTATATTTGGCAGAAACACTATATTTAGTACAAATCTTATGAAATAGCAGAAATAGTATGATTTAGCAGAAATGCTGTATTTAGCACAACTACTGAAAAGCAGCAGAAATGCTATGACTTAGCACAACAGTAATAACTTATACAAAATTGGAAAAGCAAAATGGACAGCTGGAAAATCCTGAACATGCTAAGGGTCCCTCAAATCTAATTGTTAATTGAAAAAAAAATCAGCAAAAAAAGTATAACAGTCACACAATCACAAATATGGACACATATGGAAACACACATGCACAGAGAGACACACACAGGACCAAATTCAGTCAACCAGTCTAAATATATTGAATTTAAATCATATAATAAGATGCTCCCATAAAAACTCTCTCTCTCTCTCTCTCTCTCTCACACACACACACACACACACACACACACACACACACACACACACACACACAGAGCCTAAAGGGAACAGTATTTGTGCCATGGAGTGTTAAGAAGAATCTGAGGTCCACATTAGAAAAGCTGCTAAAATCATAAAAGGTTGCAGAATTGTAATAACTAATGAATATGAATTAGTGGTCTGTGATAGTGTATTAATTTGTAGGGAAAAAAAACATGTTGCCCAAGGTGTAATTGAACCCATGACCTTTGGGTTGCAGACCTGTGTCATTACAAACTGCGCCACTGAGAAAGAGAGTGAGCACCTGGAAAACAGGGTGATGAGCAGTCAGAATTAGATTGCGTGAGAGGCGAAAACGCGTCGTGTAACTCAAAAACTAGGTGGACTAGAAGCATCATTCTTGTACTGGGTGAATCAGCGGACTTTGGTGTACTTTGACTGTGATTTGCATTGCTCTTTGTACATCTGTCGCTGAGATATGACGAGAGAAGAAAGGGCAGACCTCAGATATGATTGGCTGGCTGGGAAGCCGTGCAGGCCCTGATATGTATTTGTATGTATCAGTCCTCACAGAGGATTAGCTGCCTGGGGACCTGGCAGAAATATATACAAATAGTATGATTAAGCATAAATACTACATTTTTAGAAAACTATATTAAGCACAAATCCTATAAAAAGCAGAAATACTATATTAAGCAATATAAATATCCTCTAAAAACCCTATAAAAAGCAGTAAAACTGTACTATGATTTGGTAGAAAAACCTAATTAATCAAAAATACTAAATTTGGCAGAAATAGCAGAAACACTATATTTAGCACAAATCTTATGAAATAGCAGAAAGAGTATGATTTAGCAGAAATGCTGTATTTAGCACAAATCTCATAAAATAGCAGACATAGTATGATTTTGCAGAAATGCTGTATTTAGCACAAATACTGAAAAGCAGCAGAAATGCTTAGACTCAACACAATAGTAATAACTTAAATAGAAAAATTGGAAAAGCAAAATGGACAGCTGAAAAATGCTGAACATGCTAAGGGTCCCTCAAATGTAATTGTTAAATGAAAAATCAGAAAAAAAGTATAACAGTGACACAATCACAAATATGGACACATATGGAAACACACATGCACAGAGAGACACACACAGGATCAAATTCAGTCAACCAGTCTAAATATATTGATTTTAAATCATATAATAAGATGCTCCCATAAAAACCTCTCTCTCGCCTCTCTCTCTCTCTCTCACACACACACACACACACACACACACACACACACACACACACACAGCAGCAGCAGCTACAGCAGCAGCAGCCAAACAGCCTGGGAGCTGCTAAATTTGAATCCACCAATCACAGAGGCTGTGTACTTTTTCCCGCCAAAACAGGTGCACCTGTTTTTACACACACGCAGCACAGAGACAGGATTTGTGCTGTCTATTTTTCATAGTCAGGATTCCCAAACAAATGGCCATAATTTCCCAACCGTAGGGGCTAGAACAGTCATTCTTACACCATTTTGTTCAGAAGAGATGGGGAATCTTAAAGTGTTGACACTTTATCATTAAAATATGAATTATTGAAGATATTTGACTTCTAATGCACCATAACTGAGTAGAGGCAAGCGAAAACTGCCTTGACTTGCCCTCAAACAATGCTTTCTAACTCTAAATCTATTTGGAGTATTGATATCATTCTTTCACCGTAAGAGACAGCAGGCTTTGGTGAACAGTCATGGAAATTTTCAGGTCTGTGTGGAAATCCATCAAAAGATATGACGAGAGAAAAAAAGTGCCTCATTTCCAGTGTCTGAAATCTGAAGAAATCTGAGCGAGGGACAAATTTCCAACCCTCAAACAAACCCAATTCATGGCCAAATGGTAATAGGTGAGAAAAAATTTTGAATTGTGAGTGTCAGGAGTGTCTGAAGATATATTGGCACAAGCCTCATGTCTTAACTTCGCTGCGTTAAGGAGATATGACGATTTGAAAATGCCTCTCATTACAGAAATCCAGCGGTGATTTTGAACAAGCTCTCCATTGACTTTCTATGCAGTTTCCAGACTTTGTGTTGGTCTGAGGAGATTTGCCAAAATTCTATTATACAGAAATACTGTAATCAGCACATATACTGTAACATGACAGAAATTCCTCCATTTAGTAGTAATACTATAACATAACACAAATATTATGATTTGGCACAAAAACCATGATTTGGTAAAATGCTATGATTGAGCAGAAGTACTAAGATGTAGTAAAAGTACTTTGATTTAAGAGAAATACAATTATGGAGGAGTAATACTTTAAAATGGGAGAAATATTGATACACACACACATACACAGAGCCTAAAGGGAACAGTATTTGTGCCATGGAGTGTTAAGAAGAATCTGAGGTCCATATTAGAAAAGCTGCTAAAATCATAAAAGTTTTCAGAATTGTAATAAATGATCAATATGAATTAGTGGTCTGTGATAGTGTAGTAAATTGTAGGTAAAAAACATGTTGACCAAGGTGGAATTGAACCCACGACCTTTGGGCTGCAGACCTGTGTCATTACAAACTGTGCCACTGGGAAAGAGAGTGAGCACCTGGAAAACAGGGTGATGAGCAGTCAGAATTAGATCGCAGTGAGAGGCAAAGAGCGCTTTTTGGAGTTACAAAACGTCGTGTAACTCAAAAACTAGGTGGACTAGAAGCATAATTTTGTACTGGGCGAATCAGCGGACTTTGGTGTACTTTGACTGCGATTTTCATTGCTCTTTGTACATCCGTCGCTGAGATATAACGAGAGAAGAAACGGCAGACCTCAGATATGATTGGCCGGCTTGGAAGCCGTGCAGGCCCTGATATGTACATTTGAATGTCTCAGTCTTCACAGAGGACCTGGCAAAAATATATAGAAATAGTATGATTAAGCATAAATACTATATTTAGCAGAAATACTGTATAAAGCACAAATCGTATAAAAGCAAAAATACTATATTAAGCAATATAAATATCCTATAAAAATCCTATAAAAAGCAAAAATACTGTACTGTGATTTGGTAGAAAACTACAATTAATCAGAAATACTATATTTGGCAGAAATACTGTAATCAGTACATATACTGTAACATGACAGAAATTCCTCCACTTAGTAGTAATACTATAACATAACACAAATGTTATGATGAGTTGAGCGGTTGGTACTCTGGTGCAGTCAGCACAATCTGGAGCTGAACACCTTAAAACTGTAGAGATGACAGTGGCCTTCAGGAGACATCCTCAACTCTGCCCCCCTCATCATATCAGACAGCCCTGTGTCGACTGTGGAGATCTTCGTTGCTGGGTACCACCATCTCCCAGGACCTGAAGTGGGAGACCAACATCAACTCCATCCTCAAAAAAGACCCAGCAGAGGATGTACTTCCTGAGACAACTGGGGAAGTACAGTCTTCCACAGGAGCTGCTGATCCAGTTCTACACTGCAGTCATTGAGTCTGTCCTGTGCTCCTCCATCACAGTCCGGTATGGTGCAGCCACTAAACAGGACAGGTGCAGACTGCAGCGGACTGTACGGGCAGCAGAAAGGATCATCGGCGCCCCTGCCCTCCATCCAGGATCTGTACCTCTCAAGAACCAGGAAACGGGCAGGAAAAATCATCACAGACCCCTCACACCCTGGACACAGACTTTTGATCTGCTGCCCTCTGGCAGACGGTACAGAAGCCTGCAGACCAGGACCACCCGACACAGGAACAGTTTCTTTCCCTCGCCATCTCCCTTCTAAACAGTTGAACTGTCACACTGCTCCCACTGCCAGACTGCAACTGCACCTTATGTACATTCTGCAGTATTCATTCCACCTCATTTCATTTCTGTATTTTATGTATATACGCTTAGATTAGTTATTTATAGTTGGTTTACACAGCTTTGTGTATGTATGTGTATGCATGTGTAATGTATATATAGATACGTGTGTGTGTGTGCGTGTGTGTGTGTGTGTGTGTGTGTGTGAGATTTACATTGCTGTGCTCGAGAGCCACCATCTACCGGAACCAAATTCCTTGTATTTGTCTGCACATATACTTGGCCAATAAACACGATTCTGATGATTTGGCACAAAACCATGATTTGGCAAAATTACTATGATTTAGCAGAAATACTATGATTGAGCAGAAGTACTAAGATGTAGTAAAAGTACTTTGATTTAAGAGAAATGCAATTATGGAGGAGTAATACTTTAAAATGGGAGAAATATTGATACACACACACATTCACAGAGCCTAAAGGGAAGAGTATTTGTGCCATGGAGTGTTAAGAAGAATGTGAGGTCCATATTAGAAAAGCTGGTAAAAGTTTGCAGAATTGTAATAAATGATGAATATGAATTACTTGTCTGTGATAGTGTATTAATTTGTAGGGCAAAAACGTGTTGTCCAAGGTGGAGTTGAACCTGCAACCTCTGTGTTGCAGACCTGTGTCATTACCAGCTGCGCCACTGGGAAAGACAGTGAGCTTTTTGGGAAACAGGGTGATGAGCAGTCAGAATTAGATCGCGGTGTGAGGCAAAGAGTGCCGCTTTTTGAGTTACAAAATGTCGTGTAACTCAAAAACTAGGTGGACTAGAAGCATAATTTTGTACTGGGTGAATCAGCGGACTTTGGTGTACTTTGACTGCGATTTTCATTGCTCTTTGTACATCCGTCGCTGAGATATGACGAGAGAAGAAACGGCAGACCTCAGATATGATTGGCTGGCTAGGAAGCTGGCAGAAATATATAGTAATAGTGTGATTAAGCATAAATACTACATTTAGCAGAAATACTGTATTAAGCACAAATCCTATAAAAAGCAGAAGTACTATATTAAGCACAAATGGTATAAAAAGCAGAAATACTGTAATATGATTTGGTAGAAAACTATAATTAATCAGAAATACTATATTGGGCAGAAATACTATATTTAGCACAAATCTTATAAAATAGCAGAAATAGTATGAATCAGCACAATAGTAACAACTTAAACAGAAAAATTGGAAAGCAAAATGGACAGCTGAAAAATGCTGAACATGCTAAGGGTCCTTCAAATGTACTTGTTAAATGAAAAAAAAAACTCAGCAAAAAAAGTGTAACAGTCACAAAATCACAAATATGGAAACATATGGAAACACACATGCACAGAGAGACACACAGGATCAAATTCATTCAACCAGCCTAAATATATTGAATTTAAATCATACAATAAGATGCTCCCATAAAAACTCTGTCTCGCCCACTCTTTCTCTCTCTCTGTCACACACACACACACACACACACACACACACACACACACACACACACACACACAGGGAGAGAGAAGTAAGTTTCTAGGTCAGTCAAGCAGCCTGGGAGCTGCTGAATTTGAATCCACCAATCAGAGAGCCTGTGCACTTTTTCCCCGCCAAAACAGGTGCAGCCGTTTTACACACACAGAGCACAGAGACAGGATTTCTGCAGTGAATTTCTCATAGGGAGGATTCCTCTCAAACAAATGGCCATATTTTCCTAACCGTAGGGGCTAGAACGGTCATTCTTACAACCGCTTTGTTCAGAAGAGATCAGGGAATCTTAAAGTGTTGACAATTTATCATTAAAATATGAATTATTAAAGATATTTGACTTCTAATGCACCATAACTGAGTAGAGCAAAGCAAAACTGCCTTGACTTGCCCTCAAACAACGCTTTCTAACTCTAAATCTATTTGAGTATCAATATCATTTTTTCACCGTAAGAGACAGCAGGCTTTGGTGAACAATATTGAAATTTTCAGGTCTCTGTTGATATCCATTAAAAAGATATGACGAGAGAAAAAGTTGATCATTTCCAGAGTTTGAAATCTGAAGAAATCTGAGCGAAGGACTAATTTCCTACCCTCAAACAAGTCTAACTCATTTCAGAATGGTAATAGGTGAGAAAGAAATTCTTGAATTGTGA
>NC_052958.1:2070525-2148025 GCF_013358895.1 Oreochromis aureus
AAACTCTCAACACCCAGTGACCTTTAACCGACGCCGTGTTTCATCAGTCTTTATGTGAATGCTGTGCAAGAGAAGGTACAGTCCCGTCACCGAGGTAAAAACAGTTTTTGCCTCGAGGACTGGAGTGCAGAGGTAAATGAGAAGTTAGTGGATTTCAGCCCCTCCTGTAGTGTTTAAGACCGCTTAAGAGGAGTTATCCTGCTCTTAGAGGATCCACTTACACATGCGTGGATTACGGCGAATAGAAGACAAAAGGCCAAGTCACAGCACTGACAACAGCTTCGCCGCCGAGCAGGTGTTATGCAGGTTTAATAACTGTTGTCACATAGCAGAGGGAATTACAGGGACCCTGCCGCTCCGCTCCCACTAAGAAAATGACAGTGTGAACGGTTTACAGTTTCCATCCTGCTCGATGTCACCAAACATGAAGTTAGTGCTCGCTCATACATACTTCACACGCTGCTGCAAACACACAGCAGGCTGTGTGTGTTAGTCAGGGGATAAGTCAAGGCAGACAAAGCCAATAAGTCAGCCTTTACTAAGAGGTGGTAATGGCTCTGGTTGCAGTTAATATTCGCTTCATAAATCATTAACAGGAACAACTTTTTGGGTGTGGAGAAAATGACATAATCCATGGTTTAAAGCCAAGGATGTACAAAGAGAAAAACTTTTGAATATAACTTATTAAACCAATCAGTGCTCCCTTTAAATTTCAAAATGTGTCTCTACCAGTGAGAGTGCAGTCTCATCAGGACTGGTCCTCCAAACCAGCTGTGAGGTCCCAAATCCTGTTTTTATCTTAGCATCTTAGTTGAGTTTAGAGGGGAAACATATCAGCCTCCTACTGACAAACTCTCCAATATTTTGCAGAAAAAACAAAACTAGAGTAAATGAACGTCTTGATGCATGCTCAACGAGGAAATGATCTCAGCTTTTGATTGATTTTAGGCGTGCACTCGCCTCCTGTTTGTTCTGGTTTTGGAGCCGTGCTTTTCTTCTTCTTCTGCTTCTTTTTATTCAGTCAGTAAGATGTTAATGCCTCCTGTTTAACAGATGTTTTATATAGTGGCCCAGTCTTTCTTTAATTACTTATCAATAGTGCTAATTTGTATTGACAAGGGCCTGTCAGGACAGGACCTTTGTAGTTGTCAGTTATCTCAAAGGACGGCCCCCTCGGACACCGAATGGATCGATTGGCACGCAAAATACAATTGGGAGGCCTTTTGAAGAGAGGGGGGGCAAGAGTCCGGGAGCATGTGTGCAGAAGAAGGAGAGCGGGCAGAGGATCTAAAGACTTCTGCGCAACACTCGGGGGAATCGATAGGGCCTGCTGGCCTTTGACCTGAGGGGGGACTGGGAGAGCGGCGGCAGCGGGTCAGTCGGTCCTCTTAAGTCCCTGTGAGTGCCAGGATCATGCTGAGGCCTGACACTGACGGGGCTTAGAGAGACATTGACCTGGCAGCAAACACACACAAAAAGCTCAAATATACACACAAAGACTGCTGCGGCTCAGAAAAGGCAGTGAGGAGATCAGTTATGACAGCTACAAGCCAACTTTCACACAAACTAAGAAATCCAGGAGACCTGAATAACCTCCTTTACAACAATTAAAGTGTCATTCGAGTCCAGTTATCTTACTGTGATGTCCCCCTGGGAGCACGGTAATAAGCAGCCACACAGGCTGATCAATAAGAGGGGCTCAGTAAAGATCAGTCTCCTAATTGGAGCTATAGAGACAGGCGGGGAGGGACGGGCAGCTGTGTGTGTCCCTGGGGTCAAGGGCACCCACAGCATGCTACACAGGGGAGCAGGGGTGAAGTCAGACCAACAGAGGGGCAACTGCGTGGGTCTTAAACCCAGTGACAATAAAATCTGTGTAAATAGTGATTTTGCTGGACTTATAAGGAGTTTGAGGCCAGTATGGACCAACAAGGAACTTTACACAGGCAACCGATTCCAGACAGTGAGTGGTATGACCTGATGGAGGAACAGGGGAGAACCATGCTTGTGGAGACCATTTTTGAAGTTTTTAATATAGTCTAGGGCAGGGATGTCAAACAGAAGGCTTGTGGGCCAGAATTGGCCCAGTAAAGATTCCAATTCGGCCTCCTTGACGGCTTTGAGAAATATGAAGGAGGGCATAGATTTTGAATTTTTAACTGTATTTTTTAAAGGTTTTACAGCTGCCGTGGCAATATATATGATACCAAAGTAGTTAAGTGTAAAAGCCCTGTATTTGAACTATTTACAACAGAAAGTTGTTATATTGTTTGTTTTTTGGTGGTTCCACGGTAAAAGCAAAAAAAATATTTGTATAAAATCAGTGTATTAATAAAAACCTTGTGTTTTATAAATACAGGGGAGCCTTAGCAATGAAAAACCGAGATGTGATGTTGAAATTGAACTTTTTTTCTTATATTAACAGATCTCAGGGATTCGATGTTTAGTTAAAGGTCTTGCACCGGTCTGGTCCAAGATATGAAAAGATTTTGACATCCCTGCTCCAGAGTCTCCATTTGTGTGCATCCCTTTTCTCTTGTGTCAGTCTTTTCCATTTAATCATCCACCCTCCTTTTTTTCTGTGTTGTCAGTATGTTTGGGATCTTTCTCATTAAAACTTTTGAAGTTCTGATTTGTGGATCTAACCAAACGAGACTACAGCGTGTCAGTTTTTGTACATCGATGATGAAAATGATCACTACTTACAGCCTACGAGCAGCCATTTGGCTCCAGGTTGCACCATGGAAGCAAAGGTCCTGTAGCCAGCTCAATAAATTATTGTTAATGACTTATCGATTACAGACTCGATAAACTCCAACGACAGTTTTAAGTCCATCCACGATGTGGGCAGTAAAGTGTTCCTTTGCTTCTCTCAGAGATAATGCAGCCCTCCGTCTCTCAGCATGTGGTCACTTTTGGGGTCCCAGCCTGCAGCTTCCCCCTTGCAACCCCCCCACCACCACCAGTTAAAGGTGATCACGGGGGACAGAGAAAGAGAGGCACTGATCGAATTTGATAATGAAGACGACCCCTCTAAGCTGCTTTGCTCCACATGTTCGAAATCTCTGGAACACTCAATAAACACTAGGAAGCCCCCCTCCCTGTCACTGGAACATTGTGTAGGTATTGATCCCTGCTAACTGGCTCTTTTAATACCTGGGGTCTGTGGCCCGGCCTGGGGAAATGCATACTGACATGTGACGGGAGGAGCTTAATAGGCAAACACACCGAAGAAAGGATGGGCCTCTCAGTTTAGCATTTCTCTCCTATCTTCTTTTTACGATTTACACATCTGCTGGAGAGAGGAGAGTTTAACCCGGCTGCACCTGCTGTTTTAAAGGGACATATAGACTGCAAGAGGCCCGGGCCTGTCCCGAGAAAAAGCTGTCACACTGTCAAAAGCATTTGTGCAGCAGCGGTGGAAGAAGTCCTCTGATCTGATCTGAACAACGGCAGAGACCCACGACACGTTAAAAGTCCTGAACGGCAAGAATTCAGCAAGAATCTGCAAAATCTTAAGTTCGAGCGCTTGCCGCGCACACAAACAGCACCTGTGTGACGGATCTCGCTGTTTGAGCTCATTTTAACAACTTTGCTGCAAACTTTGAGCAAGAATCTCACTGAATAACTGAAACTTTCCTCTTTTTCAGTTCTTTTCCGCAGCTCTAGAGCTCATGGAAAGGATTTTTTTCATCCCTGACTGTGGAAATGTCGAGCTCAGTTTGTTAAATCAAGCTTAAAATGAGACAATGCTCAAGAAAACACACATAATAATAAGAACATCCTTATTACACGTTAAAGTGCCCTTTATGGAAAAAATACAGGACTGAGAATATTATGTGTTGGAAGTTTAAGCTTTGCTGCACTGAAAGGTGTGTGTGTGTGTGTGTGTGTGTGTGTGTGTGTGTGTGTGTGTGTGTGTGTGTTCACAGGTTGACAATAAATAGTGATGTCACAAGTGGTTCAACTGGATATTTAAACCAGTGCGCCACGTGAGGCCTGAGAATAGATCTTCTGTGATGTAGGAGCCACCTCTGGTTGGACTAAAGGGGAGACGAACCTCACAATCAAACTTCTTTAGGGCAAAAATCATGTTGAGTACTGACTGTTGTTCAGAGAACAGCACTTCTAGTTCACAGAGGGGGTTTTCTAAATAACAGCATTAAAAGAAATAAGAGGAACTGCAGCTGTCACACTCAATTCAACAGCAACAGGAGAAGTTTCACAAGTCTCATCTTAACGTGAATTGCAGAACTGACTCCTAAAAGTGAGAAAGCTTAGTAACTTTTATATTTTTAGGACACTGTAAGTTTAACCCCAACGCTGGGTCCGCCTCCAGAAACACTCAGCTGTTTGTGACAAAGTTTGCATGTGATGCTGGAAACGCAATGTCGTCGTGACTCGATGACATCATTTCTGCCGAGACGTCAGCTGCACAGAGTTCCCGCCAGCGTCCCGTTCTACCACATTCCCTGGGTGTTGGCTGGTTCCTGACTGGGAATTTCACTGAATTCGTTTTGCTTGGTGACGTGGGTGTGTTACGACGACGACGGCAGCCATTAGGAATGGCCCCAAAAGACAGCACAGGATTCATGACGGGCAGCAGGGGCGGATCTAGAGAAAATTTCTTAGGGTGGCATGAGGGTGGCAAAGAAATGAAATGGGGTGGCAAAATCAAAGCCTTCCCCCCCAAACACATATGCAGGTGGTTACATATGGTTAAAATGATTCAAATGCAGTAAGTATACACGTTATAGTCTATAACTTAATTATCGTCTGTAGCCCACATAATTACACACTTTAGTTACATAAAATATGTGAGTTTTGATTCTATGTACAGTATAGCCTGTATAATAAATAAATATGTAGCCCAATAAGTATAAAATCCAGAAAGCTACACAACATGGGGCGGTTCATTTACAAACACAAGTCTAACTCAAGTTTCACACTGTTCTTTGTTAGAAAACAATCACATTGTTACAGCTTAAATTACATGAAATGTCAGAAATCTGCACTGTCATGAACATAAATTTAAACCAAATTTTTCATGATTTGTTGGATGAACCCTCTGAGGTCTGAAATACAACCGGACATTTTTGACTCCTTTTGAGTTTACGTTTGTATTTCACCCTCAGATTGTTTCATTTTATTTTTTCCCCTTGCCTTGTTTGGTATCATTCTTTCCAGCTCAACTGAATTTAGTTGTTTTTTTCACTGACATACTGCATTAGTATCACTGATCTGAAATCACACAAAGAACTTAAAATCCTAGTAGTATTTTTTTACTGTGAAAAAAACCACAGACATGTTGAGTAAATTTTTATAACTTGAAATGCAAATATAAATTCTACATTTTGTAAACATATACAACTATTTATCTAAAAATGCAGCCAATACACCTGCTGTTTCTTTCATTTTCAACAACCATTTAAAAATATTACTAAAACTAAAATGAGAGAACAATCAGGTGTCGCAATAAGAGGCCCCACAAATGATGTGTGCCAGTAAAAAAAAAAAAAAAGTTTGTCCACCAAAAGACAGGAGAGCAGCACAGGGATAAACCTGCAGGCCTGACAACAGCAGGTGTATCACTCCGCTGGTTTTCTACTTAGTGACAGTGTTTACGTTGCAAATGTGCCTTAGTGACATTCATTAGTGCCCTCACTGACACACACAACAAAACAACGACTACACAACAGAACAGCTACACAAGACAACACAACACACTAAGTATACACTCCACACTAAACGTCACAAATCTCCCACATCTAAAAACTCTCTCTCTCTCACTCGCTGGCTCTGTCTCGCTGCCGTTACCGTCACTCCCAAAACTCTCCCCTCTTCCTAAACAACAAAATCCCACATGTTGACTTTTTTTTTTTTTTTTAATTGGTCGACATGGTGCATTTTTCCACCGATAGCAAAGAGGTGGCTTTTTTCCCCTTCCTTTACTGTTTTCGCGCTGTCCTTAGAAAACGCTTAAAACACACACACACAAAAACGTGACGACAGTATTTAGAAAAAAGCGTGGCTTATATATATTATCATAACTCTGGATTTACTGGCCTGTAATTAAAATGTAAGAACTTTTAAGTCCAAACTTTCAATGTGGGCTGAAAAAGAGACTCAGCGTGGCTGCAGCTTGTTGCTATGTCATCTTAAAATAGTCATGTGATTTGGAGGTGCAGCGTGTCCGTGGACCACAGAGGGTTAATAACACTCACTTTCCTTCCATTTCCAGAGTGTAACATCCAACCACCTGTGCAAAATCCGAAATTCCCATGGTGTTGTTCAAAATGTGCTCTGGCACAATCATGAGCATCGCTTGCTGCTGATAACAAGAAAAAAAGCCGTCCTGCTATGGGCTGAACCATTTGTTAATGGTGGAGGGGGGGGAACACTATGCAATATATTCAGTTTTAGCATTTATATTCACTGTTGACTGTAACTACGCTCAAACTGTTAATGCTATCTTATTTTAATAAACAACGCTGTCATATGCAAAACTGGGGTGGCACTTGGGGTAGCAAGGGATCATTTTAGGGTGGCACTTGCCACCCCATGCCACCCTTCTAGATCCGCCCCTGACGGGCAGGTGTACGGGTGTGCATGGAGCCAGAAATCAGAGCAACATTTAGTTTAAACTAATAGATTTTAATAGAAAAAGATAAACCACAAAACAAACAAACAAAAAATGAATACAAAAGGAAAACTGCTTATTTACAGCACTGGTAGTTTTTCAGTCATTTCCAACATAAACAGCACAGGTTAGCTGATGCTAAACGGAGATTTGTTTGCCGTTAACAACCAAGGCTTAGTTCAACAACGCCGAACATCATTTAGTCATTTTACGGAGGAAAAACAAAGTCATACCTGCTGGCACGACTATTCCTGTGGTTCTACTTCATGCAGAGACAGCGGTGGATATAGTGAGTATTGTGTCTGGACAGTAAAACACAGACAGAATCCTTCAGCTACACCAAACCAAACAGGCAGACTTTATTTTGTTTTCTGCCCTCCGACACGATCAAGTATTTCTCAGGTTTGAGAGGCAACCGACAAAATGATCTCTGTTAGAAACGCCGTATAAACAGCGCCAGCGAGAGGAAACTATGTGCGACGGAAAGAAGCCCATTTACACGGCTAAGAGATGAAAGCACCTAAATGTAACTAAGAACAAGTAACACATCGTTCATTACGACACACATGAGGTACTCAGACTTGGGCCCTAAACAACAAGAGCATTTCTATAGTGCAATTTAGGCCGAAGGTACAGCCTGCCATGAATATCATAATAATTCCTAACGTTCAGTGGACAATGACCCGACTTTCTAACTAGTTCTCCCGTGGAGCGGTTTTAATTATGAGTAGGTTTGAGGCCTTAAACAGAAATATGTGTTAACTTACATTATTTAGAACTGAAGTAAAAATCAGCGAATGAAAACATGGTTAACTGAGGCTCCTATTGCTTTGAGGGGGGCTGACAGCTCTCATCTCAAACACAGTAGACAGCGTCAACATCGAGCTCCTCTCAGCATCATCACCGAGCTCCTCTCAGCATCATCACCGAGCTCCTCTCAGCATCATCACCGAGCTCCTCTCAGACTTTCACTGATTAAAATGTCAAACTCTGTTCAACCAACCCCCCCGCCCCCCCGATCCTCTGACCACAGGTTCTTAGTGAGAGCAAGTGCATTCCTCCTGAACTTCTGTCCGCCTGCAACCAGCATGAAAGCAGGAAATCATACTGAAGAACACAGAGCAGAGGGGTCAGAGGTCATCTTTTGACTTTTGCGTCTTCCTTGATCTTCCAGATCATCAGCTCCATGCAGGCAGTTGCATCTTCGCTCGAATCGTGGCCCTCCACTGAAAAGACACGCACAAGTTACAAACAAAGAAGTAACATCGTCTTCCTTTTGAACCCCATTTGTTCACGTTTCCCATCATTGAAGCTAGCGGAGGCAAAGAGCGAGCCACAGAGCTCTCATGTGGATCAGTACTTGTCAACACACGTAAAATGATTTTAATAAGTAGAATAATCCGCTTTAAGCAGCTCTCCCAAAGAGTCTCTATCAATCCACAGTGTGGCTGACTGAAGGGCAGGATGAAAATCTGGGAGAAGAAAAGCAAAAATAAGAGTCTCTGTGAAGGTTCTCAGTCATCCAGGTCATCCTAGTCTAAGCAGCTTGGAAAGAAAAGCGTCTGGACTTCTTTAATTTGCTTGAAGACGTTTCACCTCTCATCCGAGAAGCTTCTTCAGTTCTAGGGTCAACTGGTGGAGAGTCACAGATTTAAGCCCAATGGGAGTGTCCCCCCCCAGGAGGGTCATGAACCCCCTAATGATCCTCTACCTAATCACACGAGCTAAGGTGTGAAAACAGGTGTGGGTCACAATCAGCAGGTTTCAGGTGAACCCATTGGGAAGCCTAGCCCCACCCTATCATGTGACTTCCTGAGGTCAAAGGGCCCAGGATGTGAGTGGGCGTTAAGGCGTCTGGGAAGGATCTCAAAACTGGATTATAGATGGCAGACAGTTGGTGTCATAAGCCCCGCCCTCTGTTCAAAGATGGTCGCTCACAGTGGACAAATAAGAGTCTTGAGTACTTGAAATGAAGGCAACTAGACTTCTTTTTGGTTTGTGAGCACCAAGTGTTCAGACATGAAGAAGCCTCTTTGCTGAAAAGCCTTTAGCAACCAAAAAAGTCCAGATGCTTTCTTGCCACCGTGACCTGGATGACTGAGGACGTGAAGCTGTTCCTGAAGCTTCACATCGTAGACAGACGTTTGTATTTCAGGTCAAAAACACAGACTTCTCCCCAAACACTCGGGCTTCTGCAGCGACATCTGCTGGTGACACGGTCACACTGCAGTCACATCAATTAGACCCTTGTGTTCGGACAGCACTTAGTCTTCTTCACCAGCAGAATTAAAACTTGTGTGAGATGAGCTTCCACCCAACGCTCATGAGTTTAAATTTATAGCTGCTCAGTTTCATTTTATTGGACCCTCCAGGTTTACTACATTCCCATCAAACTCCTGTTATAATTTAATCATTTAACTATTATTTCGCCCACTGCATAAAATGCCTGAAGCAGCATCAGTCAGAAGAGCCATCCTCCCCTAAAGGTTTAACAGTAATTTACTCTTTTCATCCTGACACACTGTGTGTGACGCCGTGCCCATCACAGCCCTCACAGGCTCCACCCCCATTCCTAATTTTCCAAAAACTTCCAAACTAAATCGGAACAATTCAAACAAAATTCGTGTCATTTTCCACACGGATCAGTTTAGATGCTGCTGAGAAACACGGGTGTTTGCAGTGCTCCGTTTTTATGATGAATTACAAATAAATCAACGACATCGCTCTCACCGTTGTCCTGGATGATGCGTTTGAGGTGATCGGCCATCAAGTTCTTCAAGGCACGCTTGTAGGGCAAACCAAGGCGGTGAGGAAACACGATGGCCGTGTCTACAACCGAGCTGTGGATGAGCTGCAATCCAGAGGAAAGCACCCACACAGTTACATCAAAGCTTTTAAAAAACTCACTGCAGTGACCATTTGGTAAACCTCGTGGGGTTAAGTTAATACATTTTAAGTAGGAAGGACATCATCCACCAGCGCTACACCTCAGCCCCCAAGCAGATGCACTCACGATATAAAATCCTGTTCGAGTTATCGTATTCACAAGACTTTCAGGAAACTCACACAGCTGGGTGGACGGCTGAGGGGGAATAAAGGAAAATGAAACTGCTTTACATCTTCTTCATCCAAAAGTGAAGAAGCGACTCACTTTCAGAGCGAGGAGGTCGCTCTCCAGGCTGTGTCCTATCAGGATGGATTCAGCGCTGAACATGGAGAGCAGCACGGCCTGAACGTCTCTCAGGGTGATGGCGGCGCTCTCCAGATCCTCCGCCGTTACACCCGAAAACCTGTGAGTCACAAAGAAGATCAAAATCAGAAACGTTTTTCCCCACTGTTGGTTTAATTAAGCAGCAACAGCCGGCTGATTTATTGTCGGGTTACGGGGACGAACAGAGAGGACTCACCGCGTGTTGTAGTCTACCACTTTGCTTTCAGGTTTCACAAACGTGTCGTAGATGACTTTCATCTCCGAGTCGATGACCGTCACCCTGGTCAGCTCCAGGCCCTGCTTTGTGTAGCACTGTTTCCACAGGTGAGGGAAAAAATGAATAAATAACAAGAAACAAAAAGTACCGGCTCTTATTTCTACACAAGAGACTCTCTTTGCTAAACAAAATCTTTATTTCAAACATATAAGTAACAAAAAAAGCATAAAAGCTCATTATTTGCCAAGTTTTCACAGGTGACACGATGTATAAATCAACGATAAACTCAATAAATGAACTATAAAAATAAAAACACACAAAACTGAAGATGGTGGTGAACTCACCATCTCACAGTCCAGAGCAAACACCCCTCCGTTTCCATCTGGAGGCAGAAGTTTGCTGAAGGTCGACACGAAGCCGTCCAGTGATTCTTTACGCCCGTCCTGAACGTGTTGCTGTGGGGACAGGAACCGTTTTAGGTCTGATATACCGGAGTTCTCGGGTCATAAGCCGCTACTTTTTCCCACACTGAACACTGCGGCTTATACTGACGTGCGGCTAATGCATATTTTTTTTCATGCGGCCAAAAACATTTTGCCTGGTAACAGTAGACCAATAAAATTGATAAGTAGAATATATACGGTCTATATTTTTACCGGTTGTTAAGAGTCGTTGTAATGTTGTTTGTGCACTGTTCCGTAAAAAACCATAAGCAACGTAATTTGTGTGTTACTGATACGTACGTATACTTACAGGTAGCCGTGTTACAGGCGCTGTTCGAGGGAAAAAAGCATTTGCAGTATGTATTTTTGTATCTTACCATAACGTTTATGTTACCTTACGGATTAAATTAAACGTTAAAAATGCTCACGTGTAATATTTCTGTGTAAATATCTCATGTTACAAGTGAAACACATACGGCTTACTATCCGGTGCGGCCTGTACAAGTACAGAATTGATTTTCTTTCTACAATTAGAGCATGTGGCTTTTAATCAGGTGCGCTCTGTAGTCCGGGATTTACGGTACTTAGTAAAAGATGAAAAATGAACCATTATTGTACTGCAGGGTCAATATATAAGGTGTAAATGTAAATAAATAGGGACACATGTAACATAAAGTATTAAAAAGGTCAATTCAACCTCTACAAAGAGCAGCTCAGTCCCCAAGTGTGCTGGCTTTTTATTAACTCTTGCTAATCCATTGCTAGATAAGAGCAGGACGAGCTGATAAGCTGATTGCAATACAAAAGCCTCTGAGTGAAACGACCTGGAAGCAGCTGCACTGCAGCCGTAATGAGATCTGGTTGAATTCTCAAAATATTAAGCAACGTGGCTTCGGTGCTTCCGTCCCGCAGGCCAAATCGATGCAGCGCCCTGCTGTGATTAAACACATCAACTGAAACAATGAGTGACTCGTGTCCATCTCACGCTGCTGGTGACCTCTGAACCGACGTCTAACCCACAGCTGAACTCTGAACACGACGCTGCTTTAATAAAATCAGCGTCTTATGAAGTTGTTGCCTTGGGTGAGGCTTAATAAATCAAGATTATGGGCTGTACTAAAATAATCAAAGTAAGTTGTATGATTTATGTCGTCAGTTAAAAAGCTGGAGCATCGCAGAGAAGCCTTAATGAAGGCCGGAGTCGCAGCAGGGCGCAGGATGAACAGCTGCTCCGACTGTCAACGGCATATTCATTTCTCTTTAAAACTCCAACCTCGGTAATGAAGTTGTACTTTCCCGCCTATCTAAGATGCACTTTTTGTAGTCCATCTCCAGGAAGTTGTAGTTTTACCAAAGCAGACTCACATCGAACACGTCTGTCGGCGTGTTATCAGGTACTTTTTTGTGAGGAGATTATGAACAACATCAGCAAGAAATCTATCTTCTCGTCTTTTCTCGACCTTACGAGTTTGCGTTTAGGTCACGGAAAGGTCATCAGCAGGAGACGTGTAATGTGCAGGATTCTTTGCACCACTGACCATAAACCGTTCTTATCACGACTGGCACTTTGCTGCTTCCTCGTTATTTCTCACAGTTACAGCCGAGTTTAGACACAAACGAGGAATTTGTCTTTGTGTCAAAGGGTGAAAACTTTACTGACATTCAGACGGAAAAACAAAGAAACTGAATCTGCACTCCTGCTCTTTTTATCAGGTGTTTCATACCTGCACTTTATAAATATCTATGCACGCTTTGTTACTTCAAACCGTTTTTAGCTGTCAGGTTTACGATGTTTCAGAGCAAGATGTTAGCAACAGATCCTTTAAAGTCACGTAAGTTGTGAGTTAGTCAGACCACACGGGCCGGCTTTCAGTCCCCACATACATCAATCACCCTGTCGCTGGTTCACCGCTGTTCCTTCCTCGGACCACCTTTGATAGAAGCCGACTCCTGCAGACCCAAAACACCCACAAGAGCTGCAGTTTGGAGATGCTCTGACCCAGTCATCAGCCCCCGTCAAACTCACATCTTTACACTTCCACATTTTTCCTGCTTCTAACATAACAACATGCTCACTGCTCCCTAAATTAAGCGGAGCCACGATGAAGAGACGATCATAATGTTATGCCTGATTGCTGTTATCGTCAGACCTGTGAGACAAGATTGTGTCAAAGCACAGATGTGAGGATGTGAAGAAAATCTCTGCAGCATTAAAAAGATAAAGATGGGAAACGTTAACGGTCCTCCTGGATCTGTCCGCAAAACCAAACCAACTAATGTGGGACGAAATGTCTTGTTCACAGCTCCACAGGAAAAATCAGAGCAAACACTTCTCACAGTGAAGACACAGAACAGCCTGAACAGCCTGAACAGCCTGAACAGCCCACTGCGAGTGGCTGAAAGGCAGCTCGATGAAGGCGACTCAGGCCATAAGAAGAAAAAGTCCTGTGGTCTGAAACAAAGGCTGATCTATTTTGTTAAAGTTCCCAAAGGCGTAAGTTGATGAAGCAGAGCGCCTAGCATCAGTTCATGAATACAGTTGCTACAGTATCGCACAAAAGTGATGTTTTCCTGCAAAGGGGACTGAGAGGTGAGCCAGAATAGGCGTGAAGGTGGACGCAGGAAGCTACAGAGTATCTGAGTGAGGATTTCAGGCCCAGAAGAAGAAACTTAAACTTCAACAAGACACCTGAAACACACCAGCAAGAAACCACAAGAGTTTCCCAGCTCAGGACCAATCAAGCATCTGTAGAAGGAACTGGAAATGGCAGAAAACCAGTGCTCCCACTCCAACCTGTATGAGATGGAGCAATTCTGCCAAAAGAATGAAGAAAGGTCCAAAAAGCTACGTATAGTCTTTACAATGTTGTATTAAATACACAGTGTATTAATACATGTATATTTGTGTCTTTGCTGTTCTTTTATGTAGTGCTTTCTTTTAAGGGTACCTTGGCCGTTTGGCAGCCTGGAGCGCCCACAGCTGCAGCACAGCAGCTGTAGTTGGTCTCCCAGCCTCCAGCAACTTGAAGAGAGGAGACAGACAGGAGCAGATAAAAGAATAAATGAAAGAAAGTAAATGAAAAGCAGAAGGGAAAGGCAAAGATGGCTGAGGTGACAAATGGGAGACTGATGGGGAAGCTCTTCTGGTGAATAAAGCAAACGCACCTTTGTGTCGTCGCAAACGTCCCCAGTGAAAGCTGCATTCCTCCCTCCGCACGCAGCTGCCGTTGACGTTGACCTTATACTCTGCGCCGCATCGACAGCATATCTTGGTAAACGCTGCAGAAAAACAGATCGCGTTCATATTGCTGTTAACATGAAGTCACAGTTTAACAGCGATTAAGGGAGGAGCAGGAGCGTCACTCACGGTCTGCGACCGCCTTCTTCTCAGGCTGGTTGTAAATGACGGCCCTGCCGGCGGCCTCGGGGTTCGGCCTCGGGTATCCGTGCTCCTGGAGCTGCTCCTCTGTCATCAGGTACGCCTTCATCTTCCTGTACAGTGTAGCTCCTGCAGGGAGACGCACACACCTACATGACGTCTTTGTACACACGCTGAAAACTGGACGACGACTGCAGTCGTCGAATGTGACTGCTATTCTTCTGCTCAAGTCGAGATGAGCTCAGACGATCTGAGGTTACATCTAATTATTATTATTTCCACAGCTGATTGAATTACCTACTGCTCTATAAACATATCAGAGGATTTATTAGTTGCTGCTGATCAGTGAATGATCCCTTTAGATAAAGTCTGCCTTTGACGTCGGGTCACGGGGCAGGTAGTTGGCGGTAAACAGGACCCTGGTGGTTGTCACAAGACCATCTGAACAGCTTCACTGTTAAAGTAAAAGCGCCTCAACAAGTAAAAAGTCTGTGCTTGACACAAAGATTCTTTCAGCTTCTCTCTGTCCTGCACTTTTCACTTTATCAGATGTTTAATCTGCAGAAGGAAACCAAAAGGAGAAAGGAAACGTTCCTAACAATGCCAGAGGAAGAGAGGCGTGAAATCGGACTCGTCCTCTCACCGATGAGTTTCTCCTCCTGCTGTTTACCCATCCTGTTTACAGTGAAGCTGGTTGTGGCAGCAAGACGACCTCCCAGAACTTCTTCGTGGGACTGTGGCTTCCTTTTAGCTGCTGACCCCGGGTCCTCTGTGGGGAAAACACAAAAAACACTGAATGTAAAGAGCTCCACTGTAACGTGTATGGGAAACCCGGGCGAGGTGACCTACTGGTGACGGGAGACGGACTGGCGCTGCTTTTGCTCCGGAGCTTCTTTAGCGTGTTGACAGCTACATTGAGGTAGATGTTCTTACTGCTACTGCGCTCGTACACCAGCTTCTCCTCATCGAGGGCCTGTAACGAGATTTTCCGCTTACACCGCTGCAGCACATCGACGGTTTTTATCCACCATCAGAACCATAGAGGGCAGAAAAGACTGACGTAGCTACCGCGACGTTTGCAGTTTCTCAAGTCCCATTTTAAAGCCTCGTACAGACCGTTTCTCCGCCAACGCCACCTTGGTGTCAAAAACCAAGTGTGATGCAGAGACAATGAGCGTGTGGTTTCGTACAAGAGGCACCTCTCCATTTTCATACACAATACGATCACGATTTGAAAATAGACCTAATTTTATATTTAACATGATATGAGTGACTGAGCCCATAAAATCAACACACAAGTGTTCACAGAGGTCAAACGGCGAGCCGTTTCCCCCACTGGCTTCTACAGGACCACAGCTATCACCATCTGGTGGTCTTTAGATAGAATGCAAGTTTGTAGCTACGTCCATGTTTTTCACCATCTATGGTTCATACAAAACAAAAACAGCCTAGGCTGCAACTTTCAAATGTGCCGTTCGTGCCATTTGGAAGGCGCCGTCCTCCGATGGGCAAAACTTGACGCATTCATCAATGAAAGTGTTGAGGTAGCGCTGGCGGATGTTGGTGGGAACTTTGGCCCCGAACTCGGTGGGGATGACAGGACGCCTCATTGAAGTACTCTGAAAAGGTCAAAAGGGAGAGAGAACAATGACTTCAAGCCATGTGCACAAACTATCCGACACATCAGGTTGCAGGAAGCTCGGGATACCTTCAGGGTGGGTGTATGCGCCACCCTCTTCTGCGTGACGGTAGACGAGGTCTTGGACAAAATACCGACTGTGGTCTGAGCTTTGACACTCTGAAGGGCCTGACTGGGGGATAACATGCGACCTGCAGCATGTTTAGTGTCTGTGGGACCTAAATCAGAAAGACACACATGTAACATCAGCGTTTAAAAGTCTAGACTTTGGCATTTCTGCCTCTCGGCAAAGAAAACCGAGCCACTCGTACTTGTTTTGGAGGATGCTATCTGAGGGTTAGGACGGTGCGCTATTCTCTTCCTCTCTCCAGAGAAGCTGGGGCTTGAGGCCTGCGATGCTGCTTTGACCGAAGCAGAGAGCTGAGCAGCTTGCTGTTGGGCCATCTGCATACGCTGGTAGCAGATCTCCTGGGCCGTGGGTCTCTTATACGGCCGCACCGCAGTCCTGGAAGGTGCATCGGTCTGAAAAATGACAACAGGAAGTTTTATCTAAAAATGAAGGTGCTGACGTTAATATGGGAAATGTGACCGGAATTGAGTTGGAAGCGTACATACAACACAAACTATTACGGGTCAGTCTGGAGGCAGCTCCTCTATGAAACTGTGAGTTAGAGGTCCAGCAGCTTACAGGCTGCCACGCGTAAGCCTAATTTATTTCTGAGATTAAAAAAACCTGAAAATACTAAATTTTGGTTTAATTTTGTCACCACAGGTATGGAAACGCCCAGTCGAGCAGTTAATGGCTAACTACTGACAAATCATGAGCGGAAAGCCCCCACGGCCTCAGATTCCAATAATTTCACATCGCCTTCTCGCTCTTTACTTCCTCATCCGCCGCGTTTCCTGAACTTACACTTGCACTGAAACAACACAGAGTCACGGCGAGGTCTGCTGCCTGGCCTCCCCGTGACTCCGGCGTTTAAAGAACAGAGACAACAGAAGTGTGAACGACAAACTCCTCCTCAGCCAAAGAAACCCTGAAACTCCAGTTCCTCCTCCTCCTGTAGCTTCCTCGCGGTGTCAAACTTCTACCGGGTGTTTTTATTTCTACTGTAGTGTTTCTATTGAATCTAACCCCTCATAAAAAAAACCTATTGTTTAGTATGCAAATATTATTGGTGTTATAGGAACAGCTAGAGGCACTATTCAACTGCCAGTACTCTACTTAAATGTTATAAAAGTAGTTATTTAGTTTAGGGACATGTAAATTGAAAGCTTTATAGCTTTTACCTTGTTTTTGTTATATTTCTTCTTACAGCGGATGATAGTAAAATTTCAGGGTTTTGATTAAAGACGTTTAAAGATGTCTCCTTGGACTCGTCAGCAAGAAAAGCCGGGTAGAAAAAGGTTACACACTGTAATCCGTGCTAATTCTCCATATCCCAATCAAAGATGAGCATTAAACTAAGCCTGCAGGCAGTAAGTTGATTAACTGTAGTTCTGTGTGACACGTGCTGTGTTTGGAGAAACGACACTGTGCATAAAACTCAGTCTTTATATAACGAGCAACCTTGGAGACACCGGCTGCCAGTCCTGACCGTGAGATTGTAGGACGGGGAAAAAAACCAAAGAACTGGAAGAAACTTACATTTCCTTTGGCAACAAAATGGGAGACTCTCTTCTTCTGACCAGGGAAGAGAGTGGTTAAAGTGCTGTCTGTGCTTTTCTCCTCCTCTGAGTCCCTAGAGTGCTGCTGAGAGGGCACAACACGACATTTCTATTGAAATCAAAGCAAATTCATTAGCAAAAAAAAAAAGGAAACGGCTAAAGCGTGACAGACATCAGCACCTGTTTGGCCTGTCTTCCTTTGTCTTCCTTCTTCACGTCTTTGGATTCATTGAAGATCCTCAAACACTCCTCCATGGGATCTGAGTCAAAGTCCAGATCGTCCTGGAAACCGGACAGGTCAAATCTGACGCCGTCAACCTCGTCCCTGCCCGCCCTGCTGCAGTCCACGTCGCGGTCGCCCTCGTCCTCCGAGGAGGACGGAGTCAGCTCCGACGCTTTCCTCTTGTTCAGACGAGTCCTCTTTAAGGCGTCGGCAGATTTCCTCACCAGGACTTCCTCGGCTTCATCGTCGTAGTCCGCCTCCATCCGCTCGGCCTCGTCCGGACTCTCGTCTCCAAACAGATCGGCGTGGCTCAGACTCAAACTCTGTCTCTTTACGCTCGAAGCACCAATGCTTTGCTTCGCTTTATCTTTGCTGTTCGATGGGCTCGCTTTACTGCTGCTAGAACTGCTTTTGCTGACTTTTTTCGCATCTTTTTCTCTTCTAATACCATCGAGCTTCCCGTTTTTGTGGGGATGCTCTTTATATTTGCTCTGTTCCTTTTCCTTGTCTGATGTTTTGGGCTTCTTGCTTTCCCTCGTGCCGTTTTCTGCATGTTTATCTTGCTTGCTTGAGTCCGTTTTCACTTTATCCAAAGTTTTCAACTTGGTGTCACTCTTCTTTTCGTCCCTGCTTTCCTTGCGAATTTTATCCGACATCTTAACCTTCACTGTGTTCTTCCTGTCATCCTTCTTGTCGTGACTCCTGTTCTCCTTTTTCGCCGAATCCTGGTTTGAGCTTTTTATCGACCCTCTGTCTTTACTGCTGCTGCTGATGCTACTCTTACTACTGGATGATTTGTTTGCTCCCTTTTCGAGTTTATGTAGTTTCTCAGTTTTGCTACTTTTCTCCTGACTAGTCTGACCTCCCTCTTTCTTCTTTTTCTCTGGGCTGTCCTTTCTTTTAATATTTTCCTGGATGTCAGAGTCCTGCTTATTCCTCTGCATCAGTGCGTTTAGCAAACTTTCACCACTCCCTTTTTTCCCCTTCCCAAAAGAGTCTGAACCGTGGGCGGCTTTTCTCTGCTGCAGATTGCTAAGCGAGGTGGGGCGATACTCCGCCCCAGAGCTCTCCCCGTCAGAGTCAGAGAAGGTGTACTTTTTTGTGTCTACGGTTTGCTGCCGTGGCTTTTTTGCAGCTACGACATAGTCCTCATCGGACAACTCCGAGCCCGACAGCTTGTGTGCCTTGCTGCCTTCCGTCCTGACGGGCCGAGCGCCCTCGCTCCTCTTGTTTTTCACGGCGATTCCAGCCGAGTAGTTGGACAGCGGGTCGTACTCCATGTCCGTGGATGGCCTAGAATTATCCACAGTGTACTTGCACTTTGAAGAGGACGTGCTATTCGAACGCTTTGGGCTAGGAGGAGGAGAAGGAGGTTGGTGCGAGTGTGTCCGAGACAAAGGCCTTTTCAGCGACATGGGAACGTATTCCATAGAGTTGCTGTTGTGCCCCTGATTGTCTGAATCCAGGGTGTACTTGCTGCAGCCAGGGGTGGGATTATACCCTCCTGATGTGATCTGATAACTCCCGGGATCATAGGCCAAGTGCGAACCCGCCGCTTTACTCGTATCCGTCTTGCACGAAGACAAGCTGGCGTTCTCGCTGGGATTGTATGGTTCGTCCCCAATCCGAGAGAGCTTCCTCTTCTCCCGCTCCACCTCACTGCGGACCTCCTCGATGGCCTTGTTGACCAGCTCCAAAGCGCCACTGATGTCGCCCGAGGCGGCCGGCTTGCCATTCTGCTGCTCCTGTGGTCTCACTACTTCAGGATTGAAGGGATCGTAGCCTTGATCTGGAGGGAAGAATAAAAGTGATCATTTACTGTGTGCATTTTAAATAGAAATGACCGGATACAACCAACTTGTTAAGCACATCAAATATTAACCAGAAAGTGATGCATTCACACTGCAGCTGTTTCTCTGTCCCTGTATGTAGAAAATTCAGTGTTCCTGCAATAATTTACAGGCCACTCACTCAATCTGTGAAACAGATTGTTGCCTTATTTAGTCAAATATTTGTAGACAGTGAGGTCACTTTTAGACTGATAGAAGGAGGGCGAGATAAGGTCCTTCCCATCAGATGCAGTTAGCTAGATGAAGTTAAACTAGAGCATAATCACAACTATCACCACGAGAGATGACGTTTAAACATGGACACAAATCGCACAGAAAGGTTCATAGGCTCTGTAATGGAAGGTTTAAGGTGGACTGCACAGGAATGTGGATGTGAGAGTAAGCAGCAGGTGGAGCTACACTATGGAGTGAAGAGGAATCAGAGTCGGTAGAAGCAGGAGAGAATACACGATGAATGAGAGGGAGACAAGTGTAACAGTGAAGAATGAAGGTAGAGGAGTGAAAGCTGTGCATGCTTGAGTAGATGTTAGTGAGCTATGATGTGTGGCTTGGGAGATGAAGGTGCCCAGATGCTGATGGACAGGATTAGAAATGAGTACATGAGAGGCACAGCTCAGGTCGAGCAGACTGGATACAAAGTGATCTGCGCATGTGCAAAGGAGGAATAGCGCAGGTAAAAGACGGGGCTAGAAGGGAAGAGGAAAAGAAACAGGGAGCAGGCGAAAGAATGAGCAAAGTGTGGGAATGTGATCGTGTCCTGATTTAATAAAAACATTTTCTGCTTTCCTTTTTTCCCCATTTTAAAACCTAAATGTTTACTTGAAAATGCTCATTATTACCATATAATATAACAAAGTCCAGTAGGACTCTGCAGTAGGTGCAGAGTACCATTCTTCGAGGAGAATGTACCACAGTGTTTTTAACGTCTCTGAATACATTGTAGAGACCAGAGCAGCTACTGGAGAGCAAATCGGTCTTGAACGCCTCACCTTCTGCTACAAGTCCAATACCGTATAACATTTTTAGCTCTCACTGCTTTACACGAGCTCATATTAACAGCTCTGTGACCGTCTCATCTGGTGCTTCAGTCCCGTTTATCACGCCTCGTTTTGTGCAGTCGTGTGTGCAATATTCTAATTTTATAGCAGTACATCAGAATAAGTGTGCTGCTGCAATTTCCTGCCTGGGGTTATTTTACACGTCCTTAAATGCACCTCTTGGATTTGTTTTATTTTTTTAAGGTACCCCACTTCCACCGACTGCCACGATATAAACAATAACACGTCTGCCAGGTGTCCTGGTTGTGATTTGCCAGTTCCCACACGTCCACACTCGTCCTACAAACTGTGCAAACACGTATTTAAGTCCATTCAGTAACTGACAGAATAATGCCGAGCACCTTTGTGTGCGGATGGAAGGTCTCTCTGCTTTTTAACATCTGCCGGTGCTCCGTAGGACGGCCGTCTCTGCTGGCTGTGCCTGAAGTGACAGTACGGTCTGTTACACCCATTCCTGCCGCCTTGGCCCTCGCTGTGCTCCGCGTAAAACGGACAGTCAATCCCTCGGAAGAAGCCGGTGGATCTTAACATTATCCCCAGTTGCTCCTTTCATGCCAGCACGGACGCGTTCGGCCTTTTTTATCTACGTAGTTTTAGTCTGACTGCGAGAGCGAGTAGGAGCGACGGAACAATAACAACGTTCCTACGGCGCCATGTTGAATCGGTCAGAAGGAGCGAAATCTCGCGTGAAGTTGGCTCGCAGCGACCCGTAACGTCTCCGCTACACGGCGAGCGTAGAAATGAGTCAAATATACGGCTGCTTTCCTCGAACCCCGTCACTGTTCCATTCGAAAAGGGATTACATTTTGAGGCGGACACGTCTCCGTTTATAATACGGGAGCTGACACTGTGTTGGATATTTATTCATTTATTTCCCCGAACATGTCCTGAACCTTAAACACACCGTCAGAGTCAAGCTAATTCCTGAACACCTAGATGTGCCCTTCATGGTACGTGTCAAAGCCAAGTAAAAGAGACAAGGGTTTCAAGATTTTATTTCACATAAGTCAGATACCTCAAAGACAGACCTGGTGGTGGGGGAGAAAAGAAAACCATGTCACAGCATGAACAGCACAAACAGCGGTGGTTGTAGATGTTGGTCCACCTTTAGAGCTCACTCGGAACATTCATTAAGCCCTCGTTAGTTAAAACACCTGTGCCGTTTCCACTACAATGGGCAAAATGTTTAAAGAAGGGGGGATAATTACATGTCTGGGCCATACAGATTTAACTCAGTATTTTTGAGAATTGGGCCAACTTATTCAGGCACCATCTTTAAGTTAGCCGAGAAAAATAAATGCCTCAAACTTACGGACTTAAAAATAGGTCTCAAATGAGGGAACTACTCCTTTGAACACCCAACCAGCCTGTTAATGTGATTAACCTTTGGATTCGAATATTTATTTATTCTTTCTAAAGCCCATATTAAGAATTGGTCGATGGTCACAACTTTAAGGGTTTAAAAATTAGTAACTTATCAATACATCATTTAGAAGGCAGTTGGCCCTACCAACCAGACTTCCTGTACTGCCTTAAAAAAGATGAATAAATTACACACCGTGAGGGTAAAGAAAACATTAGCTGACTCCTAATCTGGTCCTAAGTGATACCTACCTTCAGCTCCACTGGCAAATTTCTAACTAAGAGCTGCTCGTGGTTTTTGTGCCCTCCTCACAGACACGGGGTCCAATTAGTAGAGGTGGGCAGACCGATCCAAATATCGATAGTAACGATACCAACACTAGTACCGGTATGGGATCGATATTAGCACAATGAGATCGATACTGAATTCTCCAAGTTCAGCATGTAGCACTGAATTGTGTTAAAATTGTGTTGGATTTTTTGGGGGGGAAACATGCAGTGCGATAAATGTCTTAACTTTTTTTTGTTAACGGTCACATCTAATTTTCAAAATGCAACAAAACCAGTGGAGTGTTTTGTTGTGTTAACAGTGATTTAGTGGTCATTAAAATGTGTTCAGAATTTTAAAAAATGACAACAATTCATATAATTAAGTCACGACACACTGCTCTCATTTATATAAGCTCCCTTTATAGTTTACATGTATCGGTATCGGCAATACTGGCCCTGCAGTATCGCACAGCGCTACCAATTTGATCCAGCTCAGCTTCAGGTGTGCAGGTCAGTAATCAATTACGTAATAATTGGCAGTCTTTCAACGCCTGAACCTTTGGCTGGTTTACTTAAGTGCTTTGCAAAAGTATTGAGCCACTCCTTATTTCTTTATACTTTGCATGGAAATAAAAAACAGGTGCAGTGATTTATTAAAATATGTGCAAATGTACACAGAAACACTAGCCTAGATGATGCAAAAGAGTTTGAAAGTCAGTATTTCATATGAATCCCTTTATTCTTCAACACAGTCTTTGCTTATTCTTACTTATTCTTATAGATAATAGCCTGGCTCTTAATTTTACATAAGCTGAAGTTCACATTATTGATTTTCTACGGCAAAACATTCAACAAACTCACTTTTTTAAAATGTTTGCCCCATTGATAATGTAGTGTTTTCAAAATTAAAGCCTTTTATTTAAAAAAATATATACTAATATTTTTAGGACTTGCAAAGTTTAGATTGCTGATTACATTCAAGAACTGGAAGACTGGGTTAGACTTTATAGGGAAACATCTGAAACAGCTGGGATGAGAAGCAGCTCATGAACCAAAGCATTCCATTTTATCTTTAAAACATGGTGGGGTAACCGTGGCATGTATGGCTGCCAGTGTTACCTGGTCACTGATGTTTACTGATGATGCGACTGCTGATAGAAGTAATAGGATGAATTATAAAGTGCACAGGGCTGTGCGTTCTGCTCAGAATCACCAAAATGCTGCAAAAATGATCAGACAGCGTGTCCCTGTACAAACAGATGACCTGAAGCGCACTGCAGAAGTGACTCAAGAGCTTCTCATATAAGACACGGGATATTATTCAGTGGCCAAGTCAGTCACCTGATTTCAACCCAACAGAGCCGCTTTTCAGTTATTAAATACAAAACTCAAGGCAGAGAGTCTCATAAACAAGGTCTGGCAGAGCATCTCAAGGGAGCAAACGGCATTTGGCGATTTAGTGTTCAGGCCGTCACTCACAGCAAAGGATTTTCATTCCAGTATTAAAAATAAGCCGTACATTTAAGATTGTTAGTCTGTCCGGTTATTTTTGAGACTCTGCAGATGAGGGGCCAAGTTAATGCAAAATCTTTGGGTTAAACTTCAGTCACATTTTGATTGTTTGATTTAGTGTCCGCTGTGCTGGTGTCCAGAGCCAGAACTGCAGAAATAAAATGAGCCTTTGTCCAACGGATTTTGATCAGACGTTTTAGAAGCAGCTGCTGTAGAATTGAAGAGAAATTTCATCAAAACATGGATGAAAATGATAAGACGTAGAAATACTCTATTGAATTTAGCTAATATTGCTTACACCTGTTACTTTGCTGTAAAATGGCACGAATGTGTCGGCGGCGAGAAAAATAGTAGGACATCATAAAGCGTTTTAAAGATGACGCTTTTATTTCACCTGATTTATTGTAACTAACTTCAGTGAACTTATAAGGATTGCTTTTCACATAGATATCTTTGTAGCTATGATCCGGTTAAAGATGAAGTGAAACAGGAAGCCACGCAACTACTCGGCTCCATTATTTATTATTATAAAATGCAAACCAGATGTCAATACAGAGCTGATTGTTTTTACAGGGAAAATACCAAAAGTAAAAGTAAATGGACTGAAACCACGACACAAATATATCTAAAGATGCACAAATAGACTTCAGCAGGCCCTGTAGCTTATAATAAACATGCTCATATGGTTCATGTTAGAGAAATCCTTTCTTCTAAACAACTCTGCGCACGCACACGGTGCACAAATAACATCAACTGGATGCTGTCGTGTTGAACATTTAAATGTTGGGACTTGAAATTCCATTATCTGCAGCTCACGCAAGGTTCATTTACCCCGCCTGCACGCACCGTTGAAATGCTTTAACAGGACAGCAGGGGGAGACAAATACCTGCGCGGTGTTCCCGTGGATCACGCCATGTTTCCTGGACACCGCACAGAAAACACTCCTGTTGCATCATGCAGTTTCCTCCAGAGCTGTGACGCTTTTTCTGCGCCGAACAAGAAGTTATGCAACAGTGTGAGAATGTGTGTGTTTTGGCTTCCGCTGATAAACCCATGCAGTGACTGCGTGAAGTCCTGCCAGTCCACATGTAATGGGGGCGATTTAAAGCATTACCACGACTGCACGGGTGCTAGTTGAAACCCCCCTTTGATAATATATTTTTTAATATATTAAAAAAGGGGTCTCAAACTCGCGGCCCACGTCACTCCTATTTGTGGCCCGTATACTGACGTGAAGAAATCTAATGCACAAAGTACTTTTACTGTTAGGGAAGATTTATTTGTTGTTGAGGGAAATGTTAAAATAAGTTCTTTAAAAAGCCAAAAATGATTCAACATGAAGCCAACATGAGCAGAGAGCACAAACATGCAGAGGGATTGGCTGTGTTAGTTCAGTGAGAGAGTCAAAAACTAATGTGTACACTTATGTCTGCATTTTGATTTTATTAAATACGAACAAAATAAAAGCAAAAGTGATGCCACGTGTGGCCAGAAAGAGAGGACCGATGTGTTTATTTGGTAGTTCAATGAAAGGCTTCAATTAGTTTGCAGTTTTGTCTTGTTATACAATATTTGACATTTAAAAAAACAAACAAAACACTACATTTCAGGAAATATTTGTGGGGGTTTTCTTGTTTGTTTTTTGTACTACCTGAACACTAAAGCGGCCCTCCAATCAGACGACAGTGTCTGCAGGGGCCCGCAGATCATTTAAGTTTGGTTTAAATCAAACATAAATATCAATAATAGATAGATTGTCGTGATCATCTTAAATTGAAAATAACTGAGCATTAGTGCACTGACCTGACATAAACAATAATAATAATACTAATAATGGATTGCATTCATATAGCGCTTTTCGAGACCCTCAAAGCGCTTTACAATTCCACTATTCATTCACTCTCACATTCACACACTGGTGGAGGCAGCTACACTTGTAGCCACAGCTGCCCTGGGGCAGACTGACAGAAGCGAGGCTGCCATATCGCGCCATCGGCTCCTCTGGCCAACACCAGTAGGCGGTAGGTGAAGTGTCTTGCCCAAGGACACAACGACCAAGACAGACAGAGCTGGGGATCGAACTGGCAACCTTCCAGTTACAAGATGAGACTTCCCAACCCCCTGAACCACGGTCGCCCCGTGACCGTGAAACAAGAGCTCTAAAGATATGACTGTGAATCAGGGAGGACATTTTTCACCTTTTAAGATCAGTTTTGACAAAAGGATCACTCAAGTAATCACATTAGCTCTCGTTATTACCAAGCACACACAGCAGACTCTGGAGAGCCTTTCATCACACAGAACATTTCTGGTGCAGTATCATCATTTTTGTCCTCTCTCCACGCACATTTGACCAAACAGAGCTGATAACATCTCTTGAGATATTTCCATCTGCACAGCTGACTAATCACAGGATGGCAGATCCTGCTGAAATCATACACCAACACTTTTCGTTAATTCAGCAGAAGGGATTTTGTGAGGATCATCAGGTGGCAGAGAGAGGCTGCAGCTCTTGCAGCAGGTTGCATCAGTCTGCGTCTGGCTGAGAAGAGCACCTCCCCTCACCGCTGCTGCAAGCGTGACTAACGTGTCATGAAACCACAGTCATATTTCCATGTGTGAGAAATATTTACCAACAGCCAAGGGCATATGTGACACGGCTCACGTTATCAGGGAGCATTACTGATACTGGGATTTACAGCAGAGATTCAGCTGAAACGGCGTCAGCCTTGGCCTGAAGATAAGCCTTCTAGTTAATGTGAAACTAGTGAGAGTGCAGGGAAAGTACAGGTCTTTCACTTTCCTGGCTTCAAGCAACAACAACAAAAAAAGAAAAAGAGACAGGCCAGACGAGAATGTCGTTCAAAGCATTTTATTGCAATTTTTTTTTTTTTTTTTTTTTTTAGAAAAACAATACAAAATTCCAAAGTAACGGTCATAAACGTTGCCTTGGGTGAACTGCAATCATTCACATGGTACAGTAAAGTGCTTATTTTAAATCAAAATACCTTGTACTACAGGATGTATTCGTTTGAAGCCACTTCCCATGAACACAATGGTGTCGGGGGCGATTCAGACAGTGTTAAAAATCAGGTGTCAACCCAAAGCCTGGACTGTATCTGACTGGCACACTGTGCTCATGAGAAGGAACCATTTAAATGGTCTGATCTGCCTTAAATGCTTTCACCTGCAGGCTACATTCAGATTGTGGGGAGACTGATGGTACTATCCATTCGAATGACTGAATTTTAACAGTTGACGTCAGCGACAACATACAAAAAAAAAAAAAAAAAAAGGAACTGAGAGGCTGAAGGAAATCACTTTGTCCTCTTTCTCCCAATAAAAGGCAGTTGAAAGAAAACAAAAGCTACTGCCATTCGACATAAAGTAGAAATGGTCATGACCCAGAAAACCCTTACTGTACTGGTCGGGATATTACAGAGTATGGCCACAGTGTGCGTTTTGAGTGCCCATTCAAAGACAGGGACAAACTCAGTTGTGTGAAGACCCCCCCCCAGAAAAAGGCAGAATACTGATCTGTATATTTTCAACCCCCCCTCCCCTCCCCACCCCACAAAGATTGCCTTGATCATTAGCTTAATGCTTTCAGATTACCAATAAGCAAAGTAGTTTCCAAAATGAAGAAACAGCTGCATACACATATTCAAGTAAGTCTTATTATAAGACATAAACCCTCATAACTATGCATCTGTAGAAAGGTATTCTTAGAACTATTACAGTGTCCTATTATCAGAATAACGGGTCATCTGACACCATTTCCAGAGTACCGTCGCTGCAGTGCTGCCAACAGGACACGGACAATCAGAAGTTCCCCACTTATCACTGCTAGGTCGTGGATCATATGTTTCAATGTCATGACTTGAACCCTCTTTGGTGAAATGGCTACAGTGCTGAGAGACGTCATCGCCAGTCCATTACCTGTCAGTTTCAGAATGAGCTTTAACTTAATCTAATTAACAACAAAGAAAGATTATTGCCAACACAGAGTGGGAAAAAAATGAACATGTACCAGCCACTCACGGATAACTGCTCCAAATTCACCAGCAACTTCATACTAGTTTTTTCTTTCTGTGTCTGAAATGTACCAGCCACTTTCATGTTTTACCACATTGGTGCTGATGCCAATTCCCCACCCTGCTCACATATAAAAAAAAAAAAAAATTATATATATATATATATAAAACTTAAAAACTTGCCTTCACTGGGCACGAACGCTCCAGCTCAACTTAAACTTTCTCCATTTTTACCTCATACACCACATACTCAACTTTAAAAACTCAAAAACAAAACAAACATTAAAAAACAACAAAGGAAAACATCTGGTGTTTCACCTGAACTGAACAGCACCTGCATGGGAAAAAAAAATAAAATAAAAAAAAATCTCCATATAGAGAAAAAAAAAAAAAAAAGCTTATTAACAGCCATACAAAACAAAAAACAAACAAAAATCAAAATCAGTGTGGCACATTGACATGGAGTTTTCAAACTTTCAAAAAGTAAACTTTATACAGCTAAATGTCTGAAGTTTTTTTTGTCTTTTTGTGGAATGTTTTTCCTTTTTGTGTTTATTTTATTTTTTCCCCCTCTGCCTCCAACTTTCAAAGAAAATTTGTGACGTCATTCTGGGAGGGGCGGCGTGTCATTAGAGACAACGTTGAGAACTTGAAGGATGAGGAGGACGAAGATGATGGTCCAAATAAATCTGATCAACAAATGACAGTCTGATCACATCGGGCAAAGTGTGCTTTTCAACCCCTTCACAGGAGTTTAAACTTTTACTGCCAAAATATTTAAAGTTAAATCCATAAATTGATCTGTAGAAAAAAAATTATATATGTATAAAAAAAAAAAAAAAAAATACAAAATTGTAGCAAGGGGACGTCAAATTCTTTACAATGAAAGTAACACTGACCCAGTTCACTTGCGTAGCCATTTTAAGTACTGTATAATTAGCCTGTACAAATAAGCCAGATATACAAGCCACGAGCTTTGGCCCCTCCCCCCTCCCAGGCGGCCATCAAGCATGACCAAGTCAAATTAATTCACTAGTTTTAGATTAAATTTGGAAGAAAAGGAAAAGCCGCATCAACTGATGCAGCGGCAAGTCGTAGCTGGTCAGGTACAAACAGCCGTTGGCCTTTGAGCACTAAGTGCACGGCCACCGAGCTGCATAAGTGCGCATCTCAGACATTTACACAAGAGTTGACTGTAAAGAGTTCATCTTACACGGAGGGGAACAAAAAAAAAAAAAAAAAAAAAAAAAAAAAGAAGACTTTGAAGAGTCTCCAGCCAACGGTCCGCGCCTCAGGCACGGACAGCATTGGCTTACAGCCCTTCCAACCCTTATTACACTGAATCCTTTCAAGACAGGAACAGCCTTCATCTCGGCATATTGCATAAGCTTGTACGTATGTGCAGATGGGCCATTCATGCATATACATACAGGCAAAAAACATTCCAGATAACTTAATTCACAGTGGATCCAGTTGTAACGTGGGAGCAGCACAACAGGTTGTCCTTTGGTGTCTGAGCTTAGTTTCGAAGATCTATGTTCGCATTTCTTCTGAACTGAGTTGTATGAGGAAAAAAAACAAACAAACAAAAAACCAACATAACTTAGAAAATACTTTGCTGTCCAACAAGTCATTAACTGGCCCTCCTCCCCAACCTGGAAGTGCACATAGTTGTGTTTGCTATATGCAGGCCCTGTGCTGATGTGCTTCAGAAGTGCTGGAGAAGGGCAGAAGGCATTTAGAGGAAGGGCTGCAGGCAGCATCTCCCTTTACAGCTGGCGAGAGAACCTGAATAGCAGAGGGACCGAGGCCAGAGAGGGGCCAGAACTGAGGAGGAAGAGTCTCAGGGCAGTCGTGGAACAGGACTTGAATCGTAACGGAAGGTCAGGAAAGTTCAGGCACAGTCTCCCACGATGACGAGGGGGGCCAAGAGCTGACAAAGCTCCGTGGCGGAGACGGGCCCAGCCTTTGGCTGGCTGCTTCGCTGCCTGCGCTTGGCCAGCTTGGAGTTGGAAGGAGGAGAGAGGCGCATAGATGAGCCAGAAGCGGTAACAAAAAATTGGACTTCCTGCTGCTGCTGCTCTTCCATGCCATCCTGTTCAGCCAGCTGCCGGTTCACAGCCATGGCCTTATCTGCAAAAACTGTAAGATCCCTGGCACTGCTGGTTCTGATGGGGAAAAGGGGAAAAGAGATTAAACTGTGATCAAAGCAGGTATAAAGTTAGAAATGTTTATTGTCAGAGTGTCTTGTCGCTCTTGAATTCTCACCTCTGATGTAAGATGGATGTTGGCAAAGTGTCAGATGCTCCCTGAAAAATCAAAGACATGTTATTGTTTTTTTGTTTGGTTTGAACAACTTTACTTCGATTTGCCTAAAATGCAAAAAAAGTGGCATAGTGGTGGATTCAGACTCACCCCCAGCACCCAGGGGTGCTGCAGCACCTGACTGGCACTCAGACGGCTTTTGGCATCCCGAACCAGAAGTTTGGATATCAGGTCTTTGGCACTTGAGGAGATGTGAGCCCAGTCTTTTTCCGGAAACTCGTATTTTCCTTCCTGGATGCTCTCAAATAAAGTGTTCTGTAAACAGATACGAAACATTTGCAAATGTTACTTTGCTCTGAGCTCACAAAGATAACGTAAGACAAGCAACATACATCACACTCTTACCTGGCAGGTGTGGCAGGGTTCACCCAATTCCCAGCCACAGTCGCCACCACAGCGGCCTACGAACGGAGGATATCCACTTAGCATGATGTACAGAATGACTCCAAGACTCCACAGGTCACAGCGCTTGTCGTAAATTGTAGCTTCTTCACTGAAGGCCTCAACTACCTCAGGTGCCATGTACTCTGCTGAGCCGCACTAAAAGAAGAACAAGAAAACCAGTGCGTTAGCCCCAAGGGGGGAAAGCACAACAAAGTGCAGCATGAAAGAGTTAAAGTAGAGGAAAAAAGAGAAGCTTCGCTTGGCTGCTGCCACATTCTTTCACTCAGCTGACACCTCGTGGCTCCGAGTGTGAAAGCTAAGGCCCCACTCTTAGCTTGTGGGGTGGGGGCAGGCTATGTGATAGTTGCATGATTATCTGCAGTAATGGCTTCATTTAAAATCTACAATACTGCTCGTCTTAGTCCGTTGAACATTTCTTAGTTGGAACGTGTTATGAGGCAGGTTTGTGTGGGTAGACAGCGAGTGGTGACTCACTGCTTTGATCACGCAGCTGTACACAGCCCAGGCAGACTTTGTTGAGGGCAAGGACAGACTCAGCTCTACCAGCATGTTGTTATGTAGCTAGGAGAGAAATTAGGCCAAACCCCGAGCATGGAAAAGAGGATTGGCTGTCCTGCATAACCAGAGACTGGGCTGAGCCCTGGTCAGTTACATAACTTGAGAACACAAACAGCAAGTACTGTTTTAATAGTTTCAGGTGGGGGGAGGGAAAAAGCAGGTCGTTGGTTCAGCAGGACAAAGATCATGTTCATCGCTGAGAAGCTTTAGCCTTTTTGTCATGAAGTCCCCCCCACATATCCTTCATTCCATCTGTGGAGGCACATGTTTACATTGAGCAAGCCTCCATTGTGTCCCAGTAACATAAACCAGCTGTCTGCAAACTCCACCTCCAGTTTTATGTAATGAAGTTTGCTGCACAGGAATCTCATTTCAGACAAAGAGGCTTCTGTGAAAGAAAATCCCAACCCCCATGTTTCCGCCATCATCGTGTCTGGGGCAACACACACACACACACACACACACACACACACACACACACACACACACACACACACACACACACACACACACACACACACACACACACACACACACACACACACACACACACACACACACACACACACACACACACACACACACACACACACACACACACACACACACACACACACACACACACACACACACACACACACACACACACACACACACACACACACACACACACACTTTTTTGCCAACCAAGGTACTTTGAAACTGAAGACTAATGCAATAGCTGTGTTATCATAAACAGCTATCGAGGCTAATCTTGTTTAAAAGCTGCTTTACCACCCCTGAATCACAAACAACTCAGGACATAGATAGCCAGTCTATGACTACCTGCAGCTGATAAGGGCTAAAAGAGGGCAGTCGAATAACAGTAATCAAGGCTCTTTGGCACAGACTTAAATCTAAACTTGCATTTGTTCTTCCTGTGCTGTTGCACACCTTGCGAACTTGCAGTCACATCCTCTTCAAACCTTCCAGTAAGCTGCAGAGAGCTGTTAATCAGCTGCTGTTACCACAGGATTTGTCAGTATTGCAACCTGGGGCTTTCCTATGACCATGTGACTAGTCACACCATACCCACAGCACTGATGACACACCTCTGGTGTTTGTAAATGAAAGGATTACTAGGAGAGGCTTACAGGAAGAAGACTTGTTCTGTCCTCAAGAAACTGCACCTACGTTTATGACAGGTACAAACAAGCAGTTTCCTCAATAAAACAGTCTAAGCTGTTTGTGTGCAGTTTGAAACTGCTACACATAAGCCTCGACATTCGAACAGCCAGAATTACATCTCGCTGAGCACACAGGCAGGCAATCGCTCATGCAGAATTCCTAGTAAACTAAAATTAGCCTTTTTCCTAGAAGGGTCTATCTCGGCTCCTCCGAGTCCCTATTTTCCCAGTTTACAGCATATAACACCACTACATTTACAGTAAACCTGCAAATCAAAATGTATTTTGAGAACCAGGGAACTGCGCTTCAAATGCAAAAGTGCATATTGTGCAACAGCAGAAAAGTGGTTACAGGGGGCCCAGTGAGAGTGCCAGTCATGAGATGAAAATCATAACATTGTTCCTGTGATCAAGCAAGGAAAACAAGCCAGAGCGCATGAGCGGGCAGAGTTTGCACCTCCCAGTTATCCTCCCCCTCCCACTGGTCTATCCAATCACATCTCAGTTGCCATGTGTGGGGGGAGAGAGACTAAAATTTCTAGAACAAGCCTTATGCACAGCTATTGTGTGAAGAACATAAAGAAAGCGCAGACCAGCACAGGGTGGTTGGGGCCACTGGGCGGAGACTGAGCTGAAAGAAGAGGGTGTATGTTTTTTTTCCTCCTCTCATACCACACAGAGAGAAAGGAGAAATAAGCAAGAGCTGGTGTTTTTGTTTCACTGCGACTCCTTCATATCACAGGACACAGCCTTGTAAAAGTTATCACGTAGCCTCCAGTATTACATCCCAGGGCTATCACACCACGTCCTGTCCTCCAGAGGCTTTTCTCCCATTGAACAAACACTTTAATATATTACTGGATCAACTTAACCCTAGGGAGATTCTGATTTAAGACTAAAGCACATGACAGCTCTTGGCCTCAAACCATATCCCCTTCAACAAGTCCAGGGATGGGCCCGCCATCCATTATTTCTGTGCAAGGAAGATGAAGTTACCAATGCAGAAAGCCCCCACCCACCAAACCACATTCCTGAGGGCTGAACTGCTATCCTTCACCTGCTCTGGTCTATCTATTCAGCACACTAGATAACCAGCAGACAGAGCAAGTGTTGACACAAGTAGAAAGCGTGCCAGTTCAACTTTACCACTCCTCTCTGAGGTTGAGGGTTTCCTGCTGCTCTGGACACTGTTCAGAGGTATCGCTTTGTGTTGTGACGACAGCCACAAAGTTAAACAATCATAACCCCCAGACTCAAACTCATAACCCTTCAGTGTTTGCTACTGATTAGACATCAACATCAACATCAACTAGACATCAAATGTTAACACACTGAAGTATCCAGCATGATAAGAGGAACATAAAATTTGGGACATCCAGGAAGCAATCCATGCCATTTCACAGAAACTGCCCAGCAGTAAACTAGTGTAAATATCGGTTAACCCCACTGAGGACTGGCCAATGATCAGCCAGTTAAGACTTGATAAACACATTTACAGCCCCTTTTATCCACAGCAAGAAAACAAATCACTGTGTAAATGATTAATCTGCTCCTGGATCAGCGATTTAAAAAACATTATTTAGATGAGTAACTTACAGGAGTGAGGAGCTCAGGGGTGGAGATGGGTGAGCTGTCACTGTTCAGCTTGATCCCACTGCCTAAGTCAAAGTCACAGATCTTGACCGGGCATATCTGAGAAAAAGAGCAGATTTTAACAAAAGGCCAGCAGCAGCTTTATCAACATATCAGCTGACCTCTGAAACATGTTTAGGCATAAGTAACTCTGCAACAAACTCACCTTGTGTGCACTCTCACAGAGAATGTTTTCAGGTTTCAGGTCTCTATGTGCCATTCCTAAAAACAAAAAAAATGCCTGTTATATCTATATTTAATTTGAAACTGTGAGCAGTAATACGGCTTGCCATTTTGTACAAATGGTCTTACCCTTGTTATGAAGGAAATCTAGAGCACTGGCAATGTCCTGCACCACGAGACAGGCCTCCTGCTCACTGAAGTGCTGTCTCTTGTGAATGTGTTCCAAGATTGACCCTAGGAGGGAAATGAGAGTCCATTAGCTCCATTTAAAAGCTAAAGGCTTTCAAACACACTCAACAAAAGCAGCAGAATTTCTTTGTAAACTGGCAGCTGTAATTTACTAACCTCCTCTGAGCTTCTCAAACACCAGGTAGAATTTGTCTTCCTCTTCAAAAAACTCCACCAGCTCCAGGATGTTTCTGTAGAAAACAAAAAGGCACCGAGTCATTTGAGGTCTGCAGTGTGATGATGACTAAAGGGCTTTATGACTGCCTCCATACAACTGTCAAGTGGCTTTAGTTTTGTCATAACAGCAGAAGGTTACCTATGGCCCTGGCACTGGTAGAGCATCTCAACCTCACGGAAGACACGACTGCGGCTGTGACCCGGCCTTTTCTCGATTATCTGCAACAGAAAAGCACCAAAGCTGAGCCCACTTTACCCAGAAATAGCCCACTTTCAGCAGAACTTTGTGTTTTTATACAGAAAAGGATAGACGACAATTCTTAAAGTGCTTAGTATACATATTTGTGGGCATGGCAGCCACTCTCTCACTGCACCACAAACCCCACTTCTGGCTGTGTTTAATGGAAAGCAGACTGTATAGAGCTCACTATACAGTCCATATGCAGTGCCCTATAATAAGCTTCCTTCCAAACCTTTTCCTGCTTGCCAACCTTTATCCTACCCTGTGACACACTTGCAGAGATAGTTTAACCTACTTTCAGCACTGCCCGCCATACCAGAGACCGAGCTGAATGAGAATAACAGCCCCCAGTCTCTATGTTTAACCTTTATGCACGACCCATATGTAAATGTTAAGGAGCCATAAGCCTTCCCTTCAAAATATCCCATGACCTAATCCAAAATGTTTACAATTATCAAAACTGCTCTAAAAATAACTGAGCTGCTGGGAACTACAGCACAGAGGGCCACCAGTTGCACAATGCCCTGCCAAGAGAGACAGAAAGATAGACTGCTGACACCAAAGCAAAAAGCCTGAATTTTCCAGCTCTGGTCTGTTATTGTGTGCTTGGGAGGCTGTGCATGCTTCTCTTCCTGGTAGCTGGATTACAGCTGCTATTGAAGCCCACTGGGGCCAGAGCTGCAGTATGTGTCTAGGATTAATACACAGACAAGAGGCCTATGAGCAGTCCAAAGCCTGTGTACTGTTCCAGTCTGAGTCAGCAGGACAACAATCAGCTCACCCTCTCCTGCCACAGCAGAACTCCCACCCTGGTAGATGTTTAGATACAGAAACTATAAGGTTGAAAAATGCATTGCAATCTCAAATGGGAGGACACCATTTTTAAAGTGGTAGACTTAAGGTCGCTTATCCAAATCGCAGCTCGTGAAACATCAGCCTGCTGAAAAACGAGACCTCGCTGCAGGTTCTAACATCAACCCAGGCTTGTGAAATAATAGTTTTAAACAGGATTTGTTTGGGAGCCTTCAGACACGCGCTGCTCGGCCCTCTGTGCGTCTATGGGTGCCTGAAGCTTTTGTTGCGTTTGCAACAGAGCCCGCACATGCAGTTCAGCCCCCTACTCCCCCTGTGTCTAGAGAGGGGGAGGGGAGAGACGGGACATCTGGCAGGAGTAGTCTGAGTCCCACTCGACTCCCAGCAGACTGTCCTACCTCCTCCCCCAGGACTGCATAGTCCCGAGGGATCCATACCAAATCACTCTGGGATAAACTAACTGATCAGTCACATGAGGATCTGTGTACAGCACCTCTGAAATATTAATTAGGGAAAATAAGATATGGACACTTGCACTAAAGAAGCAGCCTTTAACTCAGACTTGTTCCATACATGAACAAAATCTGGGGAATAACTGTTATTAATGTTTTTGGATTTGGATTTTTGCACACTTCAGCAAAAAAAATAAATAAATAAATACATAAAAATTTCACAATGTTTTGCTCCTAAAACAAGGAAATAACTTTGTAATAAAAAAGGAAGTCCCCCGAGAGTTGAACATGTGCATACAAGTCCTCACGCCATTCAGAAAGGAAATCGAAAAAGTAACTGTACAGAGTGAGAACAAAGCAGTGTAAACACACCAGGTCACAACCCTCACCCATCACCCCTCCTTCCTTTCTGTGGGTTTTGTTTTGGCACAGCTAGCAGCACACAATGTTCTCTCTGCTAACTGTAAAGAAAAGGGGAGGGTATATCATTTCCAGCTCTCTGATTGGCTGACGAGCTAAAAAAACAGCAAGGGGGGCGTGTCTACTAGCAGCAGCTAGTCTTTTACTCAAAAAGTGCATCATGAGCACAACAGAGGGAAGTCTGCAGAAAACCACTACAGAGAGCTGAACTGAGAGAAAAGATAAAGAGGCATCCTGTCCCAGACCAAAACTTTCCTCAAAATTTCTCAAGAAAAAGTCGTGAAAAGAAAGCACAATAGAAACACTGATGCAATAGCCCAGTTTACTTATAATAAATTCCTCCCATGGCTCAGAGCCTCTCTTCACACAAAGGAATTTCATTACGTAATACAACCCTCTAACTGTAACTGTAAAGCAGCCAAACAGAGTCCTAGAACTGTAGCATCTCCTATGGCAATGTTTCATTGACAACAATGCTTTGAAATACACTGTATCCACTGAATGTGTGGCAGTGTCTTACCTTTACAGCATACTCTTTATTGGTGATGAGGTTAATGCATGTTTGCACTCTGGCATAAGCGCCCTCTCCCAAGACCTCTTCCTGCAGTCTGTAGACATCTGTGGCAAAAACAGCAAGTTAGAAAAACACAATTACATGAAGGAGAACAGCTTATACAGCTGTTTTTATAACAACTAGGAATGAAAGCTTTTACCCTCGAATCTTCCAGAGAAACTGTCAGTTGCCCGGCAACGCTTTTTCTTCTTGTTTCTCTTCTTGGCATCGGGGATGTCAATAGGCTGACTGGAAGGCATGTCTGTCAAAACAGCAGTACCTACATTACCATCAGCTATTGACAGAGGAATGCAAACAAATCCCAAATACTGAAAGAGAAACTAGGGGAAGTTATCAGTTATGTGAATTATACTGAACTTGGACATTGTTACTGTATTAGTGTGTGTTACTGTTTTAAAAACAGCCAAGTCATTAAACTCACCATGTCTGGGGGAGGAATCAAAATTAAATGATGAATCGATAAGATGGGATCCATTTTTAGTGAAGTCCTCCGATTCAAAGGGATTTTGCCCCTATGGAGTAATAAACATGTTTGTTATGGTGTGCAATCTCAGTGAACCATTCAAGATGAGAGCATCTATTGTCAGTCATAACACTTCCTGTGCCTATAAAGCCAAACTAGACTGAGAGGCTGACACATTTTGACTAACTGGTCATATCTGTTACACCAACACAAGATCGTCCCAAGGCCATAAGGATCTTCCTTGGTAATCTTTCAGCTATTAGCTGTGGCATACTCGAACCATACATTCATCAGCTGCATGTGCCCGTGTCAGCAGGAAGTATACCATGTTTGTCAGCCAGAAGATGCGTTTATCTATAGCTAGGTGAAGTCCCTTCTCATAAATGTTGCCAAACGTGCTCTGATTACAATCTTCCCAAAAGGAGTGACAGGAGCTCGAGCTATCCCTGGATAGAGTTCCAGCTCACCTTGAAGGAGCGGTGGAATCCAGTGACTTCGGCGATCTTATTTTGCACCATTTTTGCTTCGATTTGGTGTGTGTGGGGGGGTTCCGATCAGGATATGCGGCGGCAGTGGTTTTTGAATCAATTTGCACTTCTCCGAAACAAACAAAATCGTTTCAGAGAGAGACGCAAGTGATCACACTGCGCTAGCTGGTCAGCTTGGTGCGGCGCTTTAAACGGGAGCCCTGTGGACGACACAATTTGAGACCCCAGCGTTACAATCCAGTGTAAAAAACACACAACACCTAAAGTCTTCGTGTTTTCCAGATTGTAGACGATTATCTAAACGCTTAGGCAAACAGCAGGCTGGCTCATCTCTGTCGCGCGACAGAGCAACAGCTAGCCATCAACGTCACTCCCATTTAGCTCGCCCTTAGGTTAGTTACAGACAGTTAAACACGAGGACAGATCATTAAAATCATAGCAGTTTGGCTAATAAGTAAATATATCTAGAGGCCATGATTTAAACGGTGAAACAGCTACAGGAAGGCTACCAACACACAAAAAGCACATCTCCAGTCAAAATGTAACCCACAAGTGCAAACCAGTTGACAGTTACATCAGAATTAACTTTAACGTCAGACAACAAAGATTAGCCAGTGAGCGTCAATACTGCAAATAGCCGTTTAGCTTTTAAATAGCAAAACACAGCCACAGCAGCTCCTTTTTCCTCCTCACTTACCCCGTTGTTAATTTTTATAGCTCCAGTGTTAGCGTCGTTGCTTGACCCACAGCTTCGAAAGCCGCAGAGGACATCAAGGGGGAAATACAACTGATAGTTTGTGCGTGGAAGGTGGTTGAAAAGGACGAGTGTGGGTGTTTTTATAACCTCCCTTGACTCCGCCCTCCCGAGGAATGCGTCAGCAGCCCGGACTGATCACGTGTATTCGAGAAAAGGCTATTGTGGGAGGGTACCATTTCGTTGTGTTGAAGTGTTCTTTACAGCTTCTTAAAGGAAAGAACACTAAAAGCTACTTAAATATGACACGCAATAAGCCCAACTTAATAAGGTCGGTCATTTAGATGATTTATTACATTTTCAATCGAAATCTAGACCATATTTTAGGATAGAGATTTAAGAAAAAAAGAGCACCTTACACGAATTGGTATGGAAACAGTCAGGTCTGTTTTGTTTAGGAGGGGGTAGGGCCCCGAGGCGGGACTTATGGAAGAACAAAACGAAAAAAAAATACACGCACGTAGTCACAGTCAGCACGTCCCACCGCTGTTTTGATGAAAGAGGATGTCGATGGAGGCCGGGAGAGATAGTGCAACGTACAGCAAACCAGATCTGCGAGTTTACACCGTCCTGATCACCTCATCTGTTTATGTTGCTGCCGCTGTACGTCAAAGACACACTTTAATTATTAACTCGACTTAAAAACAGAGCCAGCCTTGTGTTTTTTGTGAATACATAAATAAGCAGTGCAAGTTACTAGCACTGCCCCATGTTTGTTTGCGTCAAAAACTCTCTAGTCTACAATTATAATGACTTCACTCTCACACCGAGGGATGAATGACCACGGACAGGGTTTCATCGAAAACCTCGGTCTTAGTCACAGCTCCCTCACAGAGACTGGGCCGGTGCCATGCCCTCAGCATTTCACTGTGGCGCACTCGTGCACATGGTCTCATGCAATGTTGCACGATACAACCAGAACGGGACCACAGTGTACTTAACTATGAGCTGTACTATGCACTGGATACAGCCAGCCTTATTTTTGTTGTTGTTGTTGTTGTTGCTGGCTACACTGCACTATGGTTTAACTAGAACAATGTATAGTTTTTTAAAGACAAATATCTGTTGAGGAGTGTACTAAAGTATTCCTAAAATCTCAATACACATTACTTTATTTACCTGCATACAACAAGAAATCATGTCAAATATTAGATTTTTTGATCAGTCCAGACTGTATAGTTTTTACTTTTTGGGATATGTGGTATCTTTTAGAATAGCTAAGCCATCAACATTTCTTCATGACCTGTGTGGGTATGCATGCCAGAAACCGAACATTTCCAGCTGAACCTTTGTGACCTTTGTGAGAGTACATGCACGTTTTGCAGCCTGATGAGGAAGCTGTTTCGACAGGGGTGGGGACAATGTGTCGTGGTTGTGATAATGAAAGAAATCCAAGGATCCTGATGAAGCAGAAAATATGTGTGATCTCTCAGCCCATCTGCTAAATGTGAGATGCCACAGCAGTGTTGCCTTCGATGTGATATGCTCATATGGAGGCAGGTATTTAGACAGGCTCAGTCAAATGGTTTCTGATAATCAGAGAAACTTATTTCCAGGTATTCTCACAATACAGTATGTAATAACTGCACACCAGCTTACTAAGAGATGCTATATATTATGCTAGAAGTGCTCAGGTCTTGTTGCACTATAAGCACATGGTCCAACAAACCTTTCCCCTGCTCCTTTTTCCTACTGCATATAATCCCTGGTTTGGAGTTCCACTTGAGTATTCATGTACTGGGTGTCTTAAAACCATGTAAGGGTTGTTCCAGGAGTCGGCTGCCTTGTAACTGGATGCTTTGTGCCTCTCCTTCTCCTTCTACCTCCTTTCACCTTTTACCCCCAAAACACAAGCCCAATAGTAGCAAACATTACGTAACACGTTGGCCGATGATCCCCTGTCGGGAGCACATGGTGCAGTCGCAGGGTTTAGTGGGAAAACAAGATCGCACTTCCAAGTTCATGGGGTGCACGGGGTGGGTCTGTGTCACTACAGCTCAAAAGAGAGAGCAACGGGCCGCGATACGTGCCTTCAGGTGACAGCAGCTCTTTCTGACGTAAAAGCAGCTCAATCTGGAGATTACCCTGGGTTGTTTAATTTGATACGTGATTTAACAGAGGCGTGTCTCTGTTGTTTTGCACTGCAGTAGCCTTGTAATGTGTGGAAATAAAGCTGTGGATCAATCACAGTGTTTTGTTGTTGTTCCGGAAATGTGCATTATTGCCCCATCATAACACGTTCTCATGACGTTCTCACGTTCTTAATGACACCTTTATGGAGCTACTCAACAACAGTAAGGATGGAAAGCAAGCGCTCAAATATCCTCCAAACTGTTCTTATCAAAGCCCACGCTTATATGACTGTAACAGCAAAAGGAAACTACAAAGTGGTGAAGGTCCTGGATCAAATCCAGTCTGATGCCTTTCTGTGCGGAATTTGAACACTTTTACGGTGCCTGCATGAGTTCTCTCTGGGTACTCTGGCTTCCTCCCACAGTCCAGAAACCAGTAAGGTTAACTGGTTATTATCAATTGACCATAGGAGTGTGAGTTTCTATGTGTGTGGTGACAGATTGGTGACCAATCCAGAGCGTGCCCTGCCTTTTGCCTGTGACAGCTGGGATAGGCTTCCCCCACCAACTGCGACCCTGAATTGGATAAGTGGAAGAAAAGGAATGGATGGATGGATGGATGGATGGATGGATGGATGGATGGATGGATGGATGGATGGATGGATGGATGGATGGATGGAGACAGGTGTGGTGAGAGACCCTCGGGTACAGAGCAGCAGGATTTGTTGCAGAAACATTTCTGTGCTGTTTGTGCACCATATTTGTCCACATACATGAAAAGGCAGTCGTACCTGCAAGTGTTTTCACATAATGCACGTCTGGCATGTATCAATTCAACCCCCAAAGGCCAACAAGATTAGGGAGCTAAACACAGTCAGCAGTCTTGTACTAATTTGAACATTTGTTGCATGCTTCTTCTAAGCAGGGAGGTCGCAGCAGCTCGGAGGGCTCCCTTTTCCAAGCAACTTTCACTGAACAAACTTCTTAGAAGGAAACAGCCACAAGTTGGGAAATATGTAATCTCTGGCAGAAATGGATGTGCATGGGGCATTGCAGAAAGAGAAAGATGGTGCACTAGGCCAATCAAATTGTTCCAGTACCCAGAAATCCCTCTCCGATTTGGCAAAAAATGTTGCAACACTGACTGTTTCGCTCCAGCCTCGTTCCATTTGTCCCTCAGGGAACCCTTTTGTGTTCTTTTTTTGCTTGCACTTTGTGCTTGTTACATAACCATGTGTAACGAAGGGTATTGATATGAATCCGGTTTTTAAGGTTTTGATTCAGACAGGGAGAAGCTGAAATGTTAGATTTTTACCTTTCAGCCTGGGCACTAGAGCTTGTGCCACTTCTAGCTTTTAAATAACCTGCTGTATGACTAAGTAGTTGTTGTTGTTTTTATCTGTTCTCTGCCCTCACCTTACAGCCCTTTCACTTAACTCAAATGTTCTAGCAGTACTTTTTAGAAACATTTGTGTAAGGAGTAGGTCTAAGACATGTTGGAACAGGCATGGCTTCCGCTTTTTAATGACTATAAATCTACTGTCATTATGCATGCATTAGGGAGAATTACAGTGTACAGATGTGCATTTGCATGTCCACAGCAGAAAGGGAAATGGGTCTTTGCTGTGGACAGGGAGAAACACCCAACTCGCCAGAGACATGGAAACTCCGGTTTTTGAACAGTTCCAGCAATAATGATCCACAAGGGTTTGGATTTTCAGGAAGAACTGCGTTTTGGTTGTTGAGTTTAGTGGCAGAGTGAAACACAGAGGGCCCAGAAGGACATCTACAGAGTGCTTCCTGACTAGTCCTTACCAGTCTTATTTCCAAGCCTCAAGCTCAAGTAACCAGAAGCTGAATCTGCCCAAATTTCGGCCTCATTTAAATACGTCATTATCTTACTGGAACTTTTTACGAGGCCTCTCCACCTCCAATGTCCTAAAATTATCGCCACTTTTCATCTGTACAAGCTGCACAACCGCATGATGCAACTGAGTCATGTGCCGCAAAACCGTTAAGGGTGTGTCCTCAGTCCGGCACTACTGACTCACATTACATCCCAGCCCTTTTTTGATTGTATGTAAATAACCACACTGTACCACGAAAACAACAGATGGGCAACTGCTGAGCACAGAGTTGGACAGGCTTCTGTCTGATTGGCTGGAGCTTGTTCTTGGCCTGTAGCCAGCGCTTCCCTTCACATTGCCGATCGCAGAGCCCCTCGAGTCTGTCTGGTACATTCCAAAGGAGAAAAACACGCCAGTGAGGGCGGGAGAGAGAAGGAAGGAGGGAGGGGAAGAGCGCAAGGCGGGTACATCTCATCTCACACGTAACAGGCGTAATGCGTGCTGAGAGAGTGCAGCCCAGTGTTCAGAGGAACTGACTCCACTGTGAGAGGAGGGACACTCCTGTAAGAGGATCAGGTTGCAGGAGGCAATGAGGTCATTCCAGTGGGTGAATTAACCGTGGCACATTGTTACATCATGTTTGTTTCTTATCAAAATTCATATTTATCGTATAGGTCAAAATGTGTTTGTCCAGCTTGATGGAAGGAGGTGACAATGGGTTCATTTTAGCCCTGAATATGAAGATGAATGTGCAGTTTTTGTGCATTAAAATTGAAACAATTTTTTCATACAGGAGTGCAGCTAGTGATTGTTTTCTTTATAGATTCACCTTCTTCATTCTGATTTGTAAAAATTCAGAAAATACTGAGGCATGTCAAATCCCCAAAGCCAGCTTTGTCCAAAGGAGAATTTTTAAAGCTACATTAAAACCGCTGGAAGAAACTGAAACCATCCTTCAACTGTGCGAAGCTGAAACCGTGGAATATTTTCACATGAACAACAGCTGAAGGGGTGGCTGTGGCTGAGCAGGTTATTTACCAATGGGGAGGTCGGCAGTTAAAAGAAGTCATAAAAAGCACCTAAAGGCATAAAACACAGCGCTGAATGGGTGAACAGGGCTGTAGCCTTAAATGCTCTGAGTGCTCAGTAAGATAAAAGGGCGATAAAATAAATGAGTGGACCATTTAAATGTTTATCAGAATAATTTTTTACCAATTATTTTAGCTGTATATTTATAAATGTTTTGTGGCTTAATTTATCAGAAAGTAATAATTTACAAGCTTCACATATTTCCTTTCCAAAATTCCTAATGGTAAAGGAACTAGTAACCACAGACTAGCACATATATGAATCAGCTCGTACTTTCTAAAAGAGGAAAGTCTTTAGTTATTAATGATATGAATCAATAGAAACCATAGACTGTCCTTACTATTTATGTGCATGGATATATGTAAATAGTAACTAGATGTAGTGAAGTACAATGTTTCTTTCTGACTATGGAATTAGACCGTGTCCTTTAAAGACATTGTATTAAAAAATAGTTACTATGTTGCCTAAATTGTCCAACTTTTTTTTTTTTGCTTGATGCAATGTTGAGGTCTCTTGATTAAATAGACATTTTCAGTCTTTGAATGACTTACTCTTCAAGCACCAAAAAAGGAAAAAAAAAAGTTGAAGATGTCATTCTAAATTTGTGGCCCTGACTTTTTTGTTTGTTTGTTTTTTTAAATAAGATGTTTCCAGAAAGCCTCGTGGATGAAATCATTCTGTTTTTCCGGTGTGTAACTGCAGTGTGGTGAGGTTTTGGGAGATGAAACACTTGACTGACAGAAGCCCTGAGCTTTGCAGAGCTTTTGTTTACATTTATTACAGACAGTGCGAACAGGAAGTGCTATTATTTTGAAATTCAAGGAATTAACCTGTTTGGTGTTTTGCCTGTAAACTGCGGTTAGAGAGTGGGTGCAACAGTGAACTGTAATTTTCCACTTTTTGACATAACGCAGTGATGAAAGCTGTGTGTGTGTGTGTGTGTGTGTGTAACAGTGTTAGATATTATGAGCTTTGCAAAGACTGATGTTACACCCATATACTATATAGCTGTACCTAAAGGGGCCATTCTGAACGATGGCTTACATGATTTGCCTTGAATAAGATGAATGAGTAACGGTTTATTATGAGTAACTGCCCCCCTGCAGCGGTAATGAGACTGTGTGACTATTTATATAACCCCGCCCATAAGCGCTGATAACTTCCACCAACTCCAACCACTGATGTTGTTGTTCGGGACTATTGTTGGCTCAGTCACATTAAGCAGCGTTCATCCAAAAACAAACCCTCTCTGTGTTCGTCACAGTACAGTCTGGCCTGTTTCTTACATAACCAGCTTAGCCAAATCATTCACCCGAATCAGGTCTCCTCTTTCCCCCCCTTCTTGACTCAAAGTGGGACATTGAGCAGATTTCATAAGAGTACAGCAGTAACTACAGGATAGAAAGCTCAGGGACAGGGGGAGGTTTTGGGAGTCTGACGCCTCCTGGTGGACATTAGTGAATATAGCCTGTTGATCATGTTTTTCCACTTGTGTTTGTCATGTGAGGTTCAAGTCTCGTGTGACCTTCAGCTGCCAAGAGTATCTGCAATAAACACCTGCAGGTTTGACATCTGAGAACGTGGCCCGATGGCTCTCAGCCCAGCGTGTAAGATAACAGCCTTGATGTCTGAGTCACCATTACAGTATCTAGTCTGCACATATGAGTTTTAACCAATAAAAATGAATGACTTTAAATGGATTCAGTTCAGTAAAATACTCTGTTTATTTCCTCCGTTTCCCTCAGTTTAATCTTAAGGTTTTTATGACTTAAAAAAAAAAATGCTGCAGCCCATTACCATCGGCATCAGAAAGAGCTGAGAATCACTTTAATGTAAGAACATACTGAGATTTACAGATGAAAAGTAAGAAATCGTACTAATTTTAGATCATTTGGAACAGAAAAAAAAAGAGGAAGCATCCTGGAATGATTGAGATTCAAAAGAAGAAACATGAACACAAACATAGACCTCTTAATACTGTGCTCTGATAAAATGTCTGAAAACTTTTCAGAAGGAGCAGAACGCCCTGGCGCAACAGGCTTCCTGGTTAAACCTACAGTATGCAGCTAAAATAGATTACAGTACTTAAATATAAAAATAGACTCTGGATTTGATTGCTCGTTTTCCGTTCTCCAATGCAGTCTTCAAGATGGACGGATGCATCCATTCGCCGTGTCCTCAGGTCCCTCAGTGGCACATCCGAGAGGTCATCTCTTTCTGTGGCAGACACAAACAAAAACAGCACACAGCTGAGCGAACCTTTCCAAAGCCAATTCATCACTGATCACATGACAACACACTGCTGTAGGCAACATACAGGTGGGAAACAAAGAGTAAGCAGTCCAAGCCTTTTGGTCAAAACACACACACACACACACACACACACACACACACACACACACACACACACACACACACACTCTGACAGAGTGAGCACTCGTCTTTGACAGTTAACAGTATAATAAATTTGGGTTTCAGAATAATGGAAAGACAAAAAAATCAGTTTTAAAACAAACACAAACTGCAAAGACTCATTTTTTGAGAGTCCTGCATTTTTCTGGTGTGCTCATACATGGGTCTTAACTATTGTAGTTTTCCACTCATCGCATTAGGCTGCAGCAATCTGCAGCTTGTACACAGGACATTTTGTTGCAGCCTAAAAACCAGTGACCTAAATCCCTGGGCCACTGAGGCATCACATGACTGCAGTTTTCATTAGCTACACTAAACAAAGGATACAGTTTACCCACAGCTTCATTTTTAAACTCACATATTCTCATCTATAGCTATCAATTTATGCATCACCCAATAAGCAACATCATGCTGAAATACAGAGAAGCCACACAAGTTTTTGGGGAAGTTTAGAAACAATCTTGCGCTTACACGATTTGACCAATAGGGGTGCCAATTCTAATTTCCTAAATCAAACGATGTGCTAGAATGATCTGATAATGCAGTAATCGGGCTCTTTGTTGTACTTCTCAAAAGATAATTTAAAGGAAATGTGACAGTCTGTATACCTGGGTTGCCAAACATAAGGCCCGGGGCCAGAAATGGCCAGTCAAATGCTCCAATATGGCCCACTAGTCCTATACATTTATTTCTGACAATTTAAGCCCTAAAAGTCATGCTTACAGATTTCTTTCATTCCGTTTCACTTATTACAATAGAAAAACTGTATCAAGTGGAAAAACTGATTTGTGCCGTTAAGCTTACAGAAGGGAGTTTCGCTGGTCCGGCCCACGATGCAAAATGAGCCTGAAATCTCTGATGTACATTGCTCTAAAATGCAGCTTTGTGTCACAGTCCCTTCAAATGCAGCATCTCGGTGTTTTAACATGGGCTGATTATTACACAAGCACACACACTGCTCGATGTCATCTACCGTCTACTCACCAGGGGCTCCAGCTCTTTGTGGTCCGTGAGGTTGAACTCAGTGACAAAGTAATAGAAATGCTTGTAGCAGGTGTTGACGTGAGCCTCTGCCCCCATCTGGCTCACGCGGTCAAAGTGGTGGATGTAGACGTGGACAAACACCCGGAACAGACGCGACAAAATCTTCTTAGCCACCTGCATGAACGTCTTAGGGAAGGGAGTACCTGGGAGTCAAGCAGATGGGAGACAGAGCGAGAAGGCTGCGGTCAGTCTGCGGTGACCTTTTATTTGCTCCGGAGTAAACAGACACGTTTGAAATTACTGATGCATTTAATTAAAAGTGAGGCTGGTTTTTCTACATTAACCTTTCCCCGTCTTCTCGCCCTCAGGCCTGGACACCAGCCACCAAACGGATGCAGACGCGGCCAGTGTCACAATCGGACACGATCGGAAAATCGACACGACTCTGTGTGCCGAATAATCTCCCAACCCGTGCTTAATTCAGCACATCGTTTTGCTTTGACTAATTAAATAATGTTTTAGAATGTGTTCCAGAGGGCGGCCGCGTCAGAGGTCGTTTCTATTCATAGCCTTACTGTCCATCCTGTGACCCATTTCTAAATCCACTGGCTGGCATGTTTCTGCAGTCAGTCAGTCAGCTGCTGAGCCACAGCACAGGGCACACAAACACACTCTGAGATAATAGAAAACCACAAATTCCACTGCAGCAGATTAACTGTGATGTTAGCGATGCTCAGCGCTGAAGGTAAGCTGACATATGTGGCCTTGCAGACGCTGAAAAACAGAGGCTTCACATTTCAGATGTGAATCGTACGTGTCTCATTTCAATTTTCCTCTGTACTTATTACGCGTTAATCATTTAAGTGGCTTTTCTCTGCGTTCTGAATGATTCATGCCGAAAGGATTATTAAAATGAAATAGAGGTTACTCATTATAGCCATTCAGTTCATAAAAGTAAAGACATATTAAAGCATCAACTCCCCATCTTTCTGCTATGTGACCCTTCCAGTGGTGCAAACACCCGTGCAGGGAGCCACTGGGTTAAAACACCAACAGGAGAAAAATTTAAAAAAATCTGCTTTCTTTTCCTGCCTCATCTGCTTACTAACGGAAAACCAGAGGAAATCTGAACAAAAGTCATAAGATCACCAAATAAAACTTTGGAACTAGACTGGAATGGCTTTGTAACCATATCGAAGCGTGGCCACAGTCTGTCTGTGAATGGGCTGGTCGCTTGGTTTGCCTCATGAGATGACTTGACAGAGTTGAACCAACCGCTGAGACGCCGTACGGGACGTTTTCTTCAATTGTGAAACTCGTGGCTTATTTCAACACTTACCGACGTTGGTGGGGAAGATGTTCTCGTTGTTGATCTGTACCTCGATCCAGTCCATGAGCAGGCTCATGTATTTGGGAGCTGACAGGGCGGTCGGCTTCTTGTACTTGTGCTCGTCTTGCCAGCGGTATTCGTACTTGGGCCCACCCGACATGACTGGGCAGGTTTGATCGGTGCACGAGTCACTGATGGTGCCGTAGATGAGGTTGATGCGGTTGAAGAAGTCGACCACGTGGACGGCCACCCAATCATTGAGGTCCTCACCGTGGGGCAGCTGCACAGCCAGCTTCAGGTCCAGGCCGGCGTTCAGGGACGCCTGGGCCTTCTTGTGCAGCTCGAAGCGCTGCGTCCCGGGCTCAAACTTGCGCTTGGGCCGGAATGTCCTATCTTTGTTGAAGACTTGTTTCAGGGCCATGGACATGGTCGCATGTGGTGGCGGCAGACGATCTGTTCGAACGCTTCGGGTGAATGATTTACCGTTGAAATGGAAGCTGTCAAAAGGTTGTGTGAACAGCCAGTGTGGGTTTTTTGGTTACGGATTGTCGTGGTTTTTATCTGGACTGAGTCTCTGACTTTGCGGTCCTGTGTACAATAAAAGGAGAAAAAGAAAAGGGCAGAATTTGGTTAATATATGCACATTTACATAGAAATGTCTACTTCCTGTCAAACCTGATTGCATGTGTATGTAACAATGAAAATCTAGGGTTGCAAACAGCAAGTTTGTTAGTTAAATTAGTGTCTAAAATGCCAAACAACAGTGAGATTTGGATTTTTCCCAGTCATGAATCATATGTTAGATACATGCTAGGCTGATATAAAACTGTTAAACCGGAAAAGAAATGGAGGTCGTGCGAGAAATTTTAAGCAAGAGAGCACCACAACTAAATAATTTGGCTGTAATCAGAATATCAGAATAAAATGCCCAGTTGCCCGACATAATTGATCTGAGACCAGACTGCAGCACTGGGAGGCTGGCTGAAACAGAGGCTGTCTGCAAACGACAAGCGTCGGCAGAAAGAGATTAACCTTAAAAGATGAAACATGGTGTCTGGGTGAGTCATTTCCTATTTCATACACCAATTCCGCCGTGAAATCAAGAATATGCCGAATGACAATAAAACCAAGTCAAACCGCGTGTTGCCAACGTAACACGACATTGCCGTGTTTATTTACGCCTCCATCTATATATCAGATCCTCATTGCTCATTGTATGGAGGGCTTTGTGTCGCTTTTAAGCACATTTTTAGGATAAAAGCCAGAGATTAAACATCGGGGCACATGACGGCGGCGCGAAGTTTATTCGTGACGTGACGCTAGCTAACTCGGCCGGACTTGTTGCTCCATAAAACAGCAAATATAAACCCGCTATAAACACACGACAAACCCGGATCACACACACGCTATCGTAAACGAGGGGAAAAGCCGCCTAAGGGCAGCTGTTAACTCGGGCGGCTCTTCACAGGGTGACGAAATGATACAGTTGAAAGCCACTTTCCCGAACTTACTTGTTTCCGCCTTCCTGTTTCCTTCGACCTTTTGTCGAGAAGTATCTGGTCGCTGATCGATAGCTTTATGTCGATACCACAGACGGGCTACATTATGGACACACGGTGCGATACATGTCGTAGAATTAGAAATAACGGCACGAACATGTCACTTTGATAAAGAAACTAATGTCTGACTCCTCCCTGTGAAACGAAAAGTACACCAGCGCCAAGCTAGCGGCTTTAGCGGTGACTTCCGGATTCAGGATTTTCAAAGTAATGGAACTGATTTTTCCACTATATGTGGAGACTTTCATGTTAGTTTTGGTCATTTCATTGCGTTCCCTCTGACCTAAGGGCAGTTTTCATGTATTAATCACCTACACCTGCTCACAAACTAAATCAGGTTTCCAGTGTGGGTTTTCTCATTTCACTGTTTGGAAGAATGACTCCTGCTGTGCCCGTATCCTGACCACGTCTCTTTTTATGTGGGACTACACAGCATTTTGATCCTTTGCTCTCCCGTCCTACATCTTGACTCAGTACCTCACAGTTTGCAGTCTGCAGTTTTCTTCAGTCTATCTTTTACCCAAGCCATGCTACAGAAGGTCAAGCAGGAAAAGTTACAAGTCACACAAAAGCTACAAGCCCTTTGAATTAAGTGTCAGTATATACTGAAGAAACAAAATTCTTTTTCAGTTTTGCAAAGGGGGAACTATGGCATGAAACGATATGTGCGTATGTGTGCTTATAATAAACAAAAGGTCCTAATTTAGTAACCTGCACAGTTTATTGTCTTTCTTTTATTTTTAAGTTATGTTGGCAAACACTGCCGTTGTAATTAACTGTGCTATATAAATAAACATAAACGTAAACATATATGAAACTGTCAGACTACCCACCAATGTCACTGAAATGTCCCATACACTCCCACACAAACACAGCCCCACATTAGGACTTAAGACTAACTTTAAAACAAATCTAAATTTAAGTTAATTCGACATCACACACCTGCTCAGTTATTAGGTAATCTATGATATTTCTTCCTTGTTTGACAGTTTGGCCTCAATCGTCACCCTTTCTAATTGAGTATCTGACACCTTTGTACAACCAAACTCTACAAATAATGGATAAAAAGCATGTTTGGTGGCAGAACTGTCACCAAGCATTTTTTGTTTAAATCATTTGCTTTTTCTTAAATTACAGTGTATAATATATAGTGTCTTTCTATATATATTCAAAGACTATTGAATTGTGTAAATCTGTTTTATGCATTATGGATGTAAAAACCCAACAAGGGACAAGGGCTGGAAATTAGCAATACATAAATTCTTCATGAAAAATATTAAATATATAATAAATGTAGATTTCTGGGAACAGATCATATAATCTATTTATACACACAGCATGCACGTGAGGGGGTCATAGGGTTTATTTTGTGAAAACCTACTATTATTTTGAAAACTGCTTCATCGACTTCCTTGAACCGTCTAGTGTGGCCTGACGGGTCAGAAGTACTTCCTCTGATACAGTTTGGGGCCAACATGACTAACCTCAGTTTGTTACTTTCCTAATAAATCGCGGCGTGTGACGTTTAAATTACTGGAATTGAAACATCAGAGAAAAAAAAACTATTTAACAAAAACACATTTAAAGACAGAGTACAGTTTTAAACCTAAAGTCTTAAAAAAGTCTCATATTAGACTTTTCCCTCATTTTTAAGGTTTCTTTTAATTAAAAATGCAGATGTGGAGCTCTGCTCATCCATGTTCGGAGTATTTATCAGAAAGTGTGCATGCTTCTCATGCCCAAAGGTCATTTATACCTTCCAGTGAAATGTAACCAAATGCTGATGTTTTTATGGAGCATTTTGTTGATATTAATGTAAATGTCTGTAATTGTAATGTATTTTATGTTATGATTGTTTTTATGAGACATATGGCAGAAAATCAGTCGAATGGAGGCCCGTAGTTTTCCCGCTACATCTGTGATAAAGTTACAGATTTTTATTTTTATGGTTTTGGAACATCTGGAACATCTGGAAAAGAACAATTAAGATTTATAATGTCAGACTAAAGTTGCAGCTCCAAGAAAAAAAAAAAAATCACACAGCACTTAAGAATGAATTCAGTCATATCAGCAGATTTATGATAAATTAATCCACATTTTTCACTCACATAATTAGTTTGTTTCTAGTTTATTAGGCTAAAAACAATAAAAATGCTTTTAGGTGGAGGCGGACAAAGACGCAGACTTGAACACATGGTTCGATTACAGTAGCAGAATATAAAATTAGTTGTGTTCAGCAGTATTACGACACTTAACATTCAAACCACGGCAGACAGAGAGCTTCCTTGCACGGCTGACACACTGAAGTCCGATTTACAAATGCACATTTATTGCCTGTTTAGCTGCGTCGCTTCTGCGGTCAAAGCTGGTCACTGTGCACAGTTCATAAAACACTCTTTGTTTTGGTTGTTTAATGGCCGGTTGAAAGGACGCTTTGTGCAGCGCTGGGACAGAATGTGCCTTTTTTCTGTCTACTTGGTAGGCTCAGGTGCGGCGGCGGCGGTGGCGGCTGCGGCTGCGCCTTCCTCAGGCTTGGTCTTGCCGGATATGGAGTAATGATAACTCCTCATGGCCTCCTCAACCTTCTTGAAGTCGGGACGGTCCTCGTGTCTGTGAGAGAGGAGAGGGGAGGAGCAGAGAGAGGAGACTGTGATAAATGGAAGTCACAGGATTTTAAGAGAATGCATTGCTAGCTTAATCTGACGTTAAAAAACAAATACTAGAAAGCGAAAATTTCAGAAGAAATTTTATGTGTGCCTATGCCGCTGCGAATCAGTGTAGTTTGACATTCATACGGCTACAGAGAGCAAAACTCAGAAGAGCAGCCATTCTCCACCGTGAACTATGGTAAAAACAAACACCGCTCGCGCCTCACAGATGACAGCTTACAGTTTTGGGTAAAGATGAAGTGACTTTGCACAGCCCCGATTTGCAGATGCTGTGCACACAGGTTCATGAGCAGAAGTCCCATTGTACCACGGCAGACCCGACAATGTTTGCATGAACACTCTTTGAAGCATTACGTTATGGACCACTTTTCACACATGCTTGGTGTACCCACACAGCCGGCTGTAGCTTTTCAACTGACAGCCCGACACACACCAAAAAACAGCCGAAAGAGCACAGACTTTACGCCCGTGGGTCCACCTCCCCTGCAGCGGCACTGCAGACCACGCCCGCCACACACATCAAACACGTAAAATAAATATTTATGCACTTTTGCATTTACTTTTTGTTTTTGTTATTTTTACACAGTAAATGATTAACAATGGTCTACAGCCAATCTTGTGTATTATTATACAAACTTTGGTTGTAAGATGCAGATAACTATTTAATAAAAAGCTAAATATTTTATATGAGAGTAAGAAAGAAAAGTATATCTTTGTGTCCCCTTTCCCTGTTAATGCCCTACCTGGCCCCTGGCAAAAGCTTTGCTAGATCCGCCCCTGCACAGTTACCAGCTGTCAGCTACACAAAAACAGGAGCTGGGTGTTTATTTGTCTCTGAGAAACAGTTCATAACTTCCTTCAACTCATTCATGTCACCTAAAGCAGGGCTCATAAAATTTCAAAATCCCTGGTAGCCCTTCGGGAGGCACTCTTCAGTTTTTGGTAATAAATTTAAGTAGCCCGAATAAAAAAAAAGAGAGGACAATTTTGGATTGATGTTTTGTTTCCTTTACAATATTATACATTAAAGTATAATATTGTAAAGGAAACAAAACATCAATCTAAAAATATTTAAAACACAAATTACAACAACAATTTCAATCATCAACTCAAATATTTGGTTCTAATTGAACAAATTTCTATGAACTTGTAAGAACTGTACAACAGGAATCAGTCTGTGTCAGATCCTTATTTTTGACATTTCCACTGAAATCACAGGTAAGAGGCAAGTGCAACCAAGATCTAGGCCATTTGCTTTTTGAAGTTTGCAAAGACTGCTAAATTTTGCCAGTGGTAGTTCACTCTTTGCAACATAGTAGGCTGTTCTAAACAGATTTTTCAGGACTTCTTGTTATGCTTGGTTTATTTTTTAGTATGCTTTTTGCAATTGGTGTTTGTTCTGGGAAAGATATTGCAGACTGGGCAATAATGCATTTCTTGCATTTGTCATGGGTTCTGATGGGGTCTTTCTTAAAATGACTGGTCCCAGTAACAAAGGCGCTTGTCGACTCAGAAATCGAGGGAAACTCACAACACACCCGGCAGAACATGAGGTTATTTAGCTCGTCGTATTCCAGCCACATAAATTCTTTAGTCCATGAAACCATAAAGCTGCGCTTTCTTTTTCCCTCATAGTCTGATTTGTCATAACTTTTCCGTTTTGTGGTTGGCTTTTCTTTGGCTGCCCCTTCTTCACCCTGACCTCTCTTGTTTGGCTCTGCAGAACTAAAATACCTGCTTAAATCCATCTGCTCTTACATGCATACTTACATAACGATCAGCAATTCTCTGCGTAATCAGCCTCTATCACGTTTAAGCTTGCTGCAGGAGATTTCACTTGTCATGTTTGATAGTAAGCTAACGATTGATAAGACGATGTCAGAGGAATTGGTGTGCAATTAATCTGTGACTTACCAATTAGTGCTGTCGCTCTCTACACACAGTTAGCGCAAAGTGAAAGTGAAAGCAAAAACAAGCGCAAATTCAAACGCGATTTCAGTGTGTCACATATTGACAGTGGCTCATCGATGCCGATGACATAATTACTCAGCTACATTTGCGAAAGAATGCAAAAGCATTGACATATCTTTCCCTCCCATGATAGCCCGACGGGCAGGGCTGAGATGGATTTTGGTAGCCCGATTGGAAAAATCGCTAGCCCCGGACGTCCGGGCTAGCGATTTTACAAGCCCTGTAAAGGGTAAACCTGTTTCTCCATCACCAGTTCAGCTCTGATGATTCAGTAAGGACATCTCCTGGTTTGGACCAGCCGCAAAATTAAAATCAAATGAATTCTAACAACAGCTGATCAAGCTTAAACGTGCTGCTGTTGTTTAGCGCGATAAACAAGAGCGAAAAAGTCGATCGTTGATCAGTTTCACGATTGAAGTTGCAACAGGCCAGAGAATGACAGGGGAGGCTTCATAACGACAGAATAAATCGTAATATTTTCTCTGAATGTGGGGCGATTCCGTTTGTACGGCAACTCTACGGACTAACCGTTATGAATAAAATAAAGTTCAACGTCAGTAACTTAGCGCGCACACAGCTCTATAGAAACTCCTGTGCAATTCATAACTTCTTACCTGAAATTCAGTTCACCTCACGCCCTGCCTTAGGTTTGCCTGATCCACGATCTACCACCGTCGATCGGCGGTCCCCTCGCCGCCTCCTATGTCTCGTTCCCGCATGTTTTTCTGACACACACGGTAGATAGCTGCTCTCTGTTGTAGCTGCGCGTTAGCCAAGACCAAACAACTCAGTTATTATTTCCACATCGGCGGCGGCGCTAGCTAGCGGCGCTAGCCACGCTTAGCTAGTTAGCCGGCAACATCGTCAGATATAATATGGGATGTTTTGACAAAACGAGCAGATATTTGAAGTTTACACACCTACATTCTCGCCTGAAAATATCTTAAAAGTTCATTTTGTGACCTAGAAACACGAATAAAAGACGTTTAAAACGAAGAGGTGTCCGCCATTGTTGAACTCGGCAGAGGCGTGCTATGCATTATGGGATATTGAGTTTAAAAACAAGCATACAGATTTCGGCCGTACTACTCCCGGTATACCACTAGAGAGAGCCAACCCACCACAAATAAAGTCTGTTTCTATGGAAATTGGCCTAAATTTGAACTAAAATCTAAATATTTCAAAAACTATAAAAGTCATGAACACCAAAAGTGTATACCATACTAGTCCAGCTCCAGCCGCACAAAATGATCTAACATATGTAACCCTATTGTCAAAACTGTTAGGCAGAGAGGCGCGGGAAAATTTTCACTAAAATATTAATATTTAAAAACTATAATAGTTATAAACACCAAAAGTCATAGCACACCATTCCTGATCCAGCCGCACAAAATGAGGTAACATATATGAAGCTTGTCTCAAAACTGCGGGGCGAGATTCGCTGCAAAATTTCAGGCGGAAACTGGAGAATAATAATAATAATAATAATAATAATAATAAATCCGACGAATAGTAATATGTGTGCCTCTTGGCATAGGCACACATAATTAAATAAGAAATTGTTTTCATTTACGAGGGAACGACGGAGGAATATAATGCCGTTAGGTCACAGCAGCCATGCCTGATGTATGAAAGCTAGATAAGTCATTAAATACACCGCTGTGAAAAAGTGTTTGCCCTCCTCCTATGTTTCAGGTCATCAAACTAATTTTATCTTTGTCTTTTTAGACAAAGACAACAAGAGTAAATACAAAATGCAGTTTTTAAACGATTTAAATACGTTTACTTTATTCAGGAAAAAAAGCTCCAAACCTACCCGACCCTGCGTGAAAGAATAATTGCCCCCTAAAGCTAATAACTGGTTGTGCCACTCTTGGCAGCAAGAACTGCAATCTAACGTTTGTGATAACTGGCAATGAGTTTTTTTTACCCACTCGTCTCTGCAGTATTGTTTTAATTCAGCCACACTGGTGGGTTTGAGCATTAACGGTGTGTTCAAGCATCTCAGTAGGATTTGAGTTCGGACTTTGAATTTCTTTCCCAGTTTGTTTCTTATTGTGGAATCATGAACTCTGAGGCAAGTGACGTTTGGACCGGATTGTTGTTTTGTTGTACATACTGTACATACATACAGCCTCTGTTTATGCCTCTCTTGTATAACGCATGCACAAGACTCGATCGGTTTCTCACTTGTATGTCCAGCACTCTTTCATCAGTGTATATACTCGCTCCGGACACGCCGCCGGACAATCCATGCGGTTCCCGTTCTCAATGAAGCGGATCACGTCGGGTCCTTTCATTTTCTGGAGAAAAAATTCAAACACAGGCAGCGTGAGCTCTAGGATCAAGTCATGCTTTGATAACCTTCTGCAGTAATCTATCTTACCTTGTAGGGTTTCCCTCCGTAGGAGAACGCCTCCCACATGGTGACGCCAAAACTCCACACGTCGCTTTTGCTGGAGAATTTGTGGAAGAGTATACATTCTGGTGCGTACCACTTGAGCGGCCATTTACCTGCAGTACGAGCCTGTGAACACAACATTTATGACGGTAAGAAGCGCGCCAAGGACTCGGCCAACGCAAGCAAACATCGGCGATGGTATTTAGGGCCTTGGAGTGAAGGATTGCTGGGGCTTTCTGATAACTACATCCACTCCAGATATGGGTCGGTAAATCAGTAAAATGGAAATCAATTGAGTGTTTAGTTCAAACAGAGCACCTGACACATTTTTGTCAATAAGAGCTAATTACTGTTTGCACATTGTGAGGTCAGCAACTCCCACAAGGGCAATCCATCTAAGACACACTCTCTGTTTGCACTCACTGATAAGCCCCACACCTGACTCTCTAATCACTCTGTATTCATGCAACTTTGTCTTGCGATACAACAGTATTAAAAAGAAGTGACCAAAAATCATGCGTACTTTGTAGTAGTTGTCATCTGCTCCCAGGGCCTTGGAGAGCCCAAAGTCACTGATTTTGGCGAACTGCTGATTGACCAGCAGGACGTTGCGAGCTGCTAAATCTCTGTGCACAAAGTTCTTCTCCTCCAGATACTTCATGCCCATCGACACCTGGTGCATCAGGTTCACAATGTTCTCCACCGACACCGTATCCCTGTGAGGACAAACGTCCAGAGAAAAGAAGCATTATGATATTTTTAGTACACAAATGTAGTTTTTTCCTAAGACAGCTGAGATGGGCTCCAGCTGCACCCCCGACCCGGGACTGGAAAAGCAGAAGTAAATAGATGGACAGACGATGGATGATGATGACACAAAACTCCATAAATATTTCAGATTTTTTTGTCCAGTTCCTTTTGATACAACAAAACACTGAATATTATTGAAGTTTTAAGTATCCAGAAACCCTTCAAATGAACCATCCTAAGTTTGAGTCTTTAAGACAGGGGTGTCGAACTCCAGGCCTCGAGGGCCGGTGTCCTGCAGGTTTTAGATCTCACCCTGGGTCAACACACCTGAATCACATGATTACTTCATCACCAGGCCTCTGCAGAACTTCGAGACATGTCGAGGAGGTCATTTAGCCATTTAAATCAGCTGTGTTGGATCAAGGACACATCTAAAACCTGCAGGAGTTCCTCTACCCCTGCCTTAAGACATATTTGGAGTTTTGGAATCATCCATCTCTCCATTTTCTGCTTTTCCAGCTCTGAGTCATGGGGGCAACAGTCTGAGCTGAAACGCCTCATCCAGATGTTCAGGGGAAATACCGAGGTGTTTGCAAAATGTGAGCTCTGCCCTGGCTCTCCCCCAGGGCCTTCACCTGGGAGGACATGCCCAAAACACCTCACCTAGGATGACTCTCAGCTGGACAAGGTTTTGCGTGTCATTCCCCTGCTCTGTTATCTATCTCTACTTTCTCTATTGACTGGACTTGAGTTATAGTTTGCTGTTTGCTTTACTTAAGTATTGGAAAGAGTGAAGGTGGCTATTAAAATGTTATCCTGGCACTAAAGCAAACACATAACCTAAGGACATGTAAAATCACATCCACATGTTCCAGCTTCTGCCCTTCGAGAGGCGCTGCTGTCCATACAGACAGTCTTGCCTGTTCTCCTATAAAATTATGATGTAAGAAAGCGTATGTTCACTTTTGTTGTCCTGTATTTATTCTGCCGTATCGTGACAGTTCTGAGAATACATGGAGCTGCCACAGGAAAAGAGAACGGGCTCATAAAGATCAGAAATGTCTTGGATGTAATAGATTGTCTGATTCATTCCTCATCAGCATGTCATGGCAAGGACTTCTGCAGTGTCAGCGATTTATCAGAATCCACCTGAGAAGTACAGACTTGTACTAGGACGCACTTTGAGGGCTCACCTTGAATACAAAGGAGTTATAGTAGCACTACTCTGTTTACTATTTACCACCTAGAAGATCTGAGTTCTTTGAGATAAAGTAAGATTATTCACACTGACATATGTTTTGATCCTTGTTACAGCTGAAAGATTTCTATGCATGAAACTAACTGACCCTAAACCACAGCCCTGTTTGGTGATTAGCAAAAACCCATCCTGGGGCAGTGTTTGTCTGTGGGAGCTGTTCACATCACTCATGTATTAAAACATTGACAAGTATGTAAATTGACTTTGATTTTTGTAAAGTCAGAGCGTAAACACGGCTGTTCATAAACACCAATAGATGAATAATAAGTACCTATATGTTTCCTTCTTCGTCTTTGTTAGCTTCATATTCATTGTATGTGAGAAAATAATCATATATGGACACTATCAGTGTCACTGCTCGACAAACACTTATTTACAGATACACATGTTTCAGTTATCTCAAGTCCCACAGCACTAAAAGGGTTTAGCAAAACAATGGTGTACATGTATCGTACATGTAATCTGATTCTACACACGCTATATAGGATTTGTAAAGATCTGAGTGTCATGAAAAATAATTCCCACAGCTCTATAGATGTGGATAATCCTCGTGCCCTATTATGTTTATATCATGAATTTCATCCAGATTTATTTGCACATGTAAGAGTAGTAAAGGAATATATACATATGTATACATATGCTATGATCATTATAGTAAGATGTTGATTTTTTTAAATATAAAAATATGTAAATCAGACATTAATCAATCTCCTAGTTGCTCTCCTAAAACTGAAATCTCACTATTGTTGATTTTTAAAAAAAAATCCTTGTAATTTTTATTCACCAAACAAATGTTTTTTTAAGTTTACTTGAGTCATTTGTGTTATTTCAACAAAATAGTGTGTTTTTTGGATTTACTTTAAAAAATTATGTACAATGAATGTAAAACATTGAAGGAATATATAAAATATATAAAATAAATATATAACTAATAAATAAATAAAATAAAAAATATTAATACTTTTATTTAAAAGTTATGTCAAGTGGCTCCACCCAACTGTGCTACAGGTTAAGATAACTCCTAAGAAACGGACTCAAAGAAAAAACAGAGTTTACCAATAAATAAATAAATAAATGATAAGTCAACTTTTTTTGAGCGTATCTACAAAAATGTTCCATGTTAAAGATGAACTTACTTTTTGGAGGAAAGGAATTTGTTCAGCGGTCCGGCAGAAGCCATCTCCATGACCAGCATAAGACAGTCTGCGTTGCAAAGGCCAAGCATGCGGACGATGAACGGGTTACTCAGCTGGTGCATGATCTCTGCCTCCCTCATCATCTCCTCCTTCACCAGCTTCTCGTTTTCGTTCTTCAGCACCTTGACGGCCACATCTATCTGACCCCTGAATCCAAACAAAACACAGGCAGCGACATCAGTAGACGCACGGTGTACGCACGCTGCACGGTACATACGACTCAGCGTCTGTTTCTAAAATGTTCGGCTCCTCACGATTCTGTTTTGAGGACTCCCTTCTTGACACAGCCAAAGTTCCCAGAGCCGAGCTCCACCTCGTCCATCAGCAGGTCGGACCTCTGGATGTTGAACCTCTTGATATCATTGGGGTTGTGATACGGGTTGAATCCATTGCAGTCCATGGGCAGAAGGTCACGGTCTTCGGTCTTTGGGGCCGGTGTAGGAGCTGCAAAGTACGAATTGCACACAATAAATTGCATGTAATTGTTTGTAGATATAGTGTGCAAAACATTTCAAACTTGAAGGTTTTACATTCAAAATCAAGTATCAGAGTCTAAAACATGATGCACTTAATTAATTACCCAGTGATATATTAACTGGACACTGTTACTGAGGAATTACATTTTTTAACTCACAACCTTTAAACACGTCGCTTCACATGCAGTTATAATCTGTCAGATTTCAGTCTTCCTTCAACGACTGATTATATAATTGTGAGTTTTTTATTTGAAAGCATCCTTGCAGGAACAGCCATCACAGTTTGACTTATGGTAAATGCTGCCTGTGTGTTTGCACTGCTGGCTACTGACCTTGAGGTGGCGGTGTGTATCCATTGGCGCCGCGTGGCCTCTGAAAGGAATGACAAAGAAATAAATCTTACCGGATGAAGACATGTGCTGATTTGAACAGGGCGGGATGCACCGTCTACTTACACTGGGAAGACTGGGTGTCTCTGAAATATTACAGGAGAATTTCATTAGTGAATAGAATCAAAAAGGACATAGTGTATTATATTATTCATATTATGAATAAACCACAATATAAACTGCAAATTCAGGCTGACATATGATTAAAAAAAGGAAAGATTGGTCAGTACTTCCAACAGCAGCTTTGCCGTTAACACACGTCTCTCCGAGAACAGTTACAAGGCCATCAGGTTTCATCTTCAGATACTCCACCAGCTGAACATTGAGAATAAGTTTAGTTTAAGCCAGAAAAACGACACACAGATAAAGAAAAAGAAAAAAAAGAGCTTGAGGACCGACCTGCCAGATTGTGTCAAACTTTGTTCCCTCGGGCATAGAGAATTTCCCCGACTTGTCCTGGAGGATCTGATAGTGGTACACTGTTTTCCCGTACATCATGGAGAGAGCGTATGTACCAGACTCCTCTCTGTCTCTGATTCTGAGGAACAAAACACACATAAATGCACTTAAACCCTTGACGATAAATCTTTACCCAACAAACGAGCACAGCAGGCTTTTTTAAAAAGAAGCAAAAACTTACAGAAACTTGCCGTCCGGTTGTGCTCCCGAGTAAAGCCGCCTCTCACCCTCATGGCGGGAGATTTTGCCATGGTACCAATGCATTTTCTCATGGGCTGTAGTTGCGATCAGCTTCTCGAGCTGAGGAGCTTGACTGATGATGGCCTGCTCCATGGCTTCGCCCTGAACCGGAAAAACGAGCACATTCAGAAGGCGCGTGTGTTATCTCTATGTTTTGCAATAATGACTTTTTATCTGAAATTATGGGGAGGACTGCATCGCAGCTTGCTGGTGTTTCTGAATTTGCTCACGCTGGGTGTCAAATGCGGTGGAAGGTGGTGCATGTGAAGCTCAGAGAGGGAACGTTATGACACTCGAGCTGCAGGCCAATTCTGCATAGACGTGGAGCTAGTTTGGCTCTTCAGTTGTATCACCGGTGTCAAAAAGATACTGATCTTTTATGTGACAGGTTACTGGAGGAGGCACAAGTGAAAATGCTCTTTTTAGCTTTAGTCTTGTTGACTAATTCTTTCAGTGCTGTCATCTCAGACCCTCGTACTCCCACCTGGCCTGCCTTTTCTTTCCAGCTACCTGCTCGCTTTGTTCCTATTCCCCAGTGAGCTTAGCTCTTTACTTTAGCTTCTACCTTCTGTCTCATACTTTTGGGTCTCATTTCTAAGAACTATAGCTTGTTAGTGCAACTACTTTCCCCAAGGGACAGGAGCCCTCAGAGGAACTGAGAGCTCCTACCTGTGTTCCTACTTGAGGAAAGGTTTGGAGAGATTGTGTGTGGGCAAGGTTTCCCACACTCCACCAAAAAAGTCGCTTCAGAAATGTCAGTTAAACCAGACTCTGAGGGAAAGCTGTCAAACATACGGCTTGCGGGCAAGACCTTTCCCCAAGTTAGCGCCCGATCAGGGCCTACCTAACCCTAGAGAACAAGGTCACAATTTCAAAATTCTTGTTGTATATGTAGAGAGCCATTAAGAAGGGAGGGGTTGTTCGAGTCCGAGGTCTGGACCGTCACAAGTTTTAAAGTCTACCAGCAAAGATGTGACCTGGCCTGCCACACCACTGATCTTTAACATTGAACGCTTTGTTTCACTTTGTTTCTTTGTAACGACATTCACTGACTGATGTGGAAAAACTGACACATGTTGGTAAGATTACTGATTTTTGATAAGCCACCTGATGTTGTTTTTTTTTTTAAAATAATGGTTCATTAAATGTGAAGGTTTCTCAGACATACGTGTACTTTTTAAAAGATATCTGCATGTCAATACAGCAGTGGAAAGTTTTATCTGTGCAGCTGCTATCAAATAACCACAGAAAAACAATATGGCAAATTTTGCTTACAGGCGAAAACATTTATCAGATCACGCAAATTTTTAATTTTGTAGAATTTTTTCACCCATCAACAGATTTTCTATTTGGTTTATTTGCGATGAGGGCGAAAAATATAAAGACTGAAGAGATCACTTTGACTGCACTGTACAGCAGGCTGGATGCAGACATCAAAACTATCTCCAGCAGAAGTCAGCACATTTGCATGGTTAATTTTTGTAAAAAAAAACAACTGTAGCTTGATAGGAAGACATTTAAACATATTCAATATCACAGAAAAGTAATTATAGCTAAAAAAAAAAATGAATTTTTCAGTCTCCGAAATGCTCAAGTAAAGTACAAGTAGCTCAAAACTCTTCCCTACATGGTTATTTTCTTTTTCTAAACTCTTCAGCAGTACCCGACACCCGGCTCACCTCCAGATTCCAGGTTTGCTTCACGTACTCCCTCAGCATGTTTTCTCTCAGACTGTCAAACACGCCTTGCCGGATCGGCGTATCTGGGGAGCGTAGACACGGCTTCTTCAGGAGGCACACCAGGCCGTCGGAGTCTTTGCTGTAAAACTCACAGAGCTCTGCAGGGCCACAGTGAGGCTTCCCTCCTGTGATGCAGTAAGTCCCATTGAGCTGTTTCTCTACGGAGTAATGGTGGAAGTCCAGGTTCCACACGATAGACAAGACGTAGCCCCCCAGACTGCGAAGACACTGTCGCAGCAAGAAGAGGCCGTCGGACATCCCGGCCAGCTTCAGGTGCTGCTCGGCCTCCGAGCGACTGATGCTACCGTAGAAGAAAGGCAGCTCGGCCGCAGGGTCGATGGACATGGTGAGACCTGGTAGAAGTTGACCTGGCCTTGAAGTCCTGGCTGTAATAAGTGGAGAGAAACTAGAGGGACAGAAAGGGGGTGAGGGGGGGACATTTCTTTGAGAAAATTGACCACAGATTTAAACAAATTTGCCACCTCTGACCGCTTGACCTTTTTAGTTTCTACCTCCTCCACTCACAGCCAGATCAATGCAACTTTCTAATTTACCAAATTACAAATACAAGTTGGTGGAAATACAGCTTAAAAATGGACAACACTAAAATCAGTGCTAGAAAAAGCAACAAAAAAAGCCCCAAAACACACACACAGAACCGCCCTGGATAACCTCACCTTCTCTTCCCTTCCCAGCTGTGTTACACTAGGATCTACAACAAACCCCACAGAGCTGTGCTTCTCAGGACCGTGAGCCCGACACGTACAAGTGAGGAGACATATGTGGGGATGCGACACTTAGCATGAGGCACCCACACTTTGAGACTGCATAAAGTTTGCAGGTTAACAAAGTGATGACACAAGCCACAACAGGAAGTCGCAGTCCGCCCTCACAGCCTCCTTTCTCCAGCGTGTCGCTCTTCCGTTGAACAGGTGCTGTACGGTTACAGAACATTCCCTCTGCTTTAAAACTCATTGTTTTTTCCTTTTATGGAAAAAACAATACAAGAAAAATAAGGAGATCAAAGTATCGTTACTGTAACGAGTGTGTGCGCGATGAGAAGCGCTGGTACTCGGTTGACTTTATTGTAAATGGGAGTAAGGATAACTTTAAAATCAAAAGGGTTTCGACTGCAGCGTGGAACGGTTACGCGACAACAAGCAGAAGATGTTTGAGATAAAGAGGGAAATCGACAGCGATCACAAGACGTCACACGCAGCAGCTCAGAAAACCCAGAAAGGAAATGATCAGAAATGAAGAGAAAGATCGAGATTTCATGGCACTGAAGACACGCTGGAGCTCAGCCAGGCTGTTCTCCTGAGTTCTTCTTCGATTAGGGAGTAAAAAAGACGAGAAGCTCATTTAAACAAAGCGGCTTCAAACTGATACGTGATTGTCTTTGTGTTATTTTCACTATGTGTCCATCAGTTTCATTTCTTGATATCAGTGAAAACTTAACCCCCTCACAAAAGAGTGCAGTTTTTATAATGATGAAATTATAACAGAAACCTAAAACCTGACATACACAGCATGTGCCATGTGTGGATTACCAAAGGTATGCTGTAAAATAAAAGCTGGCAAATCTACTTTACTGTAATTTAACTGGGAAACTTCTTACCCTGTAGCATATAACATGTTTTTAAACACTATGTGAAATAAAAAGTGCAAAACCTCAGCTTCCTGGCTATATACCTGAGCTGCTTCCCACATCAACAGTGGACAACCAAACACCAACATACGACTGCCACAAGAAACCAGGTTTTACTGTAGCATGACCTCCAAAACGCCACAACAAAGACCAGACCTTACAGTGTGGACAAATGGATGTCGCCTACACACGAGCAGCAATGCTGGAGCGCTTCATGATCTGCGCCTAAAAGGTGTTTATTTTAATCGGTATGGATGTGCACCAAATGGAAAACTGATTTTTCTAATGGTCAAACAAATGGAGACTAACTGTTCATACATTTATCCAACTTCTGCACCACCTAATCCGATCTCAACACATGGGAATAACTTGTTAATATGGAGTTTATTTTTATTTTTAATGCTGACATTTTGCTGTCATTTGACTTTAAAGCTAAAATAAGCATCCCCCCCCCATTCTGCTTAAATTAAGTGTGCAAATTTGCTTATTGCACTGTTTTAAATTAATGTACATCTAATTATTTTTATTTTAGAGTGCTTTAAGAGCCAAATAGGCAATTTAAAAGCATCAACTTGAGCTCCATGTAAGCACTTTCTGGTATTTTATAGATAAACAATAAATGGCTTGCATCTTGTGTGTGTATGTGTTGAGAAAGGAGGTCTACTCCTGTAAAAATCCTATAAATGGATGCAAGTGACTCTATTCTTTTTCCCATTTAAATTCCCCATACACTGTGGGGCGTTTAAGTGGGTAGCGCGGTGATACATCAGCTCAAAATTTATGATCAACTTCTGTGATATTACTTGAGCAAACTGAAAGGGAAAGTGAATTTAATAACAAACCCCCTTTAACAGACCGTGACAAGCATATTAGCCATGCTGCTGTAATTTACGACCAAACTAACCAAAACACTGACGGCTTTCCAACAAAACATTAAAACGTCCAACAACAGCAGAAGCCAAGTCCCGGCTCTGCGTGTGCTCTTTATAAACTCAGAGTTTGGTGCTTTCTTCCTTTTTTTCTCCGCCCTCCCTCTTTTTATTTAACAAAAACAAAGACTGGCGGGAGATGAGGCGACACATGGCACGGTTCCTGAGCCAAGCTTTGAACCCACACTGTTGCGGGGTGTCTTTCATGCAGCGCCCGGGACTAACACACAGAAACTGTTTGCATGCAGTGTATAAATCCCTCTGATGTGCAAAGAATACTTTGGTACAAGAGTGTTGCAGAGTAAGCAGATAGTGATTGACCCAGTGAGTGGTGGAAAAAAAGAGTCCTATGAGTCACTCTGTTTTCAGCAAGCCGAGGACTCGACACAAGATCTCGAGGCCTGAGCGCTCGTTTTCCACAAAACAAGAGGACGTTTTCTGGCGTGAGAGTAAATGCAATTAAATAGGAAGCAAAAACCTGATTGTGTTTGTCATTTGGTCAAACTCGTCTGTTCTCGGCAGACTCGCAGCTCCAGGTTATCGTTTTAGATGGCAGTGATAATGGGGGTTGTTTTGTGACGGAGCGAAACCAAACACAGCGGCCATTATGATCTTTCCGGCAGGTTCGCCATTTCTCTCTCAACAATGGCTAACCTGCCACAACATTATGCGCTCGGACGCACGAGCTTCAACAGACTATGCGAATACTTTTAATACTTTGACATCTTCAAACCATTTGCGCTCGGATAAAAGCGACAAAGTCGAGCTTTTAAAGGCGACCTCAGTGCAAGCGTCAAGTGTTTATTCAAGTAAACCACAATTAGGAAGCGTAAGCATTAGCAGCGGAAACACATTCGACATAAAGGCAGAGCAGCGTTTAGAGCTGACAGCATTACGTGCTCATGTTTAGCGTTTACAGTCCTCAACTTTTTTTTACTTTAGCGTGTTAGCGGGCTAACATGTGCTAATGTGAAGGAAGAACTAAACGAGGAAGAAGATGGTGACGTCGTTGACAAAAGTGAAGAGGACTTTAATTTTTTTAAACAGTTTTTGCTGAGATATTTAAAAAAATTTATTTTTTAAAAAGTCAACCCCATCGTGGCCTCTGGGCCCAGATAGCAGGGCTACTTATGGCTCGCTAGCAAATGCTACGTAAGCTAGATCTGGCCTAATACTCAAGAGACAAGCTTGACATCTGTCACCCCAAGCCTTGTGTGGCCCAGCTGTCACAACACACCTGTAATCTGGCCCATATAAGATGAACCAGTGGCTTCTGGCCCACAGAAAATCTAGAAAATGATCATTTATTGCACAGAAAAGCCAGCGCGTCATCACAGTCACTGTTATTCTTCACAATATTTTTCTTAGATGTTTCAGTCTGAAGCGTGGTAACCAAGTATACACTACACATTTTAGAAAAATAAACCATTTGTGTAATATTTGGGTTACTGAGTGTAAACTCCTCCTCGGCTCATTTAAACAGCAGAAATATTATTAATATGTGGGCACAGTCACATCAGTGTTGAAGTGGGGAAACCCTACGCAGAAACGTGCTTGGTGTAAATAGCGATCAGTCAAATAGCTGCTTAACTGGCTGCTGAGAACAACATGACAAAAAGCAAATCACCAGAACAGTCTTGGTCCTTCTCACGCACGAACGCACCAGCATGAGCTCAGAGATTCGATGTGCCTCTCGTTGTTTTCTGTAGATTACCCATTGATATTAAATCAAGAGCATACCAGTGATAACTATTTAGAGTTTTTAGGTCATGATTATTTTCTTTGTGATATCAGGAAGTTAGCTCATGGCTGTGTAACTCGAAGCATTCCTCCGTACATACATCAATGCGCGAGACTGTGTAGGCACCTCAAAACAGACAATGTGCCCTTTAACTGTCACGCATGAAATTATTTTTCCAACAAAACTGTTTGAGCGAGCGCTCGAAGCGTGTAGGTGGAGTTGGATAAGAAAGTGCATCTGAAATCAGGAGCCCAAATGCCCCAAAGTGAATCATTATTTCCTGAATCAGTGGAAAAAAGTTGTTGTTAGATCCTGTTATCTGCTTTATGTTTTCCAAAGTCTGTACAGCACCTGGAAAATAACCTGACAAGATGTGACTAAGTCAAATTAACTGTTCAGGCCTACCTCGGGTATGATTCACTAGCATTCAAAGAGAGATTTTTATTCCTCTTAACAATTACTCTACTTTGATTTCTGTTCACTATAGTGAGCGTTTGTGTCAACCGTGCCTTTATCTAAAAATAAAACATGCTAAAACTCTGAATATCACACTGTGAATTAAACAGAGCCCGTTCTGCACGTAAAAATTCAGCTTCTGCTCGTCCAAACCGATTCTGCCCGACTGTGGCCGACACATGTCGCAAATATGCCTCAGTGCACCACCAAAAATACATCCAGTCATTTTAAGAACAGTTACAAGGGAACACAGACACACACACGGACCTCTTGGGTGTCTTAAAACCTACACCATTTTTGGGGGGGTTTCTATTCCAAGTCGCAATGAAAGCAGCTATTTATGTTTTGAGCATGTAATGACTGCTTTTCTGAGCCAGAGCAACAATGCTGCGGCCGACTGCGGTGCACGCACTCTTTTATTCTCATTTTTTTTTACTGTTTAGACACAATTGTGAATAGAAAATAAACCTGAGTTGGAATCAGATTTAACTGATCGATTAGATCATGGTGGACTGAACCCATCAAAAACTTTGTAAATGAATAGCTAAACTACATTTTCACGTGTTTCGCAGGCTAATGTTGCTTTTAAATCAACGTTTACTCAAATATGTAAATTTTCGAGCACATCGAGTTCAAAATCCTCTGCAGTTCTTTGTCAAGTCTGTATAACTGGATTACAACAACTTCTCAGGCTCAGACTTCAGGTAGTCATAGTTTCACCCACCTTACCGGGCTGTTGTGTTTTTCCACACAAGACACAAGTATATACATAAGTGTAACTAACCAGTTTAACCAATACGACACGGTCTATTAGTACATAATCAGATATAAAACCTACTTACAGAGCACTGTTGTTCCAGGCAGACGCAGAGCGGTGTTGTTGCTTCAGAGGCAAAGATATATCTGTTGATCTGACAGAAATGTAAGGTGCTGTGAAGAAGCGAGGGTTTAGAGACAATGACACACACTCACTCACACACACACACACACAAACCCACACACAGGCAAAACGGCAAATGGCATGCGTAGAGGGCTGATTTCAGTTTGACTGTCACCAGTGAGTCTCTCAGTTAAGTTAAATCCCAGCTGATGCATTACAATCTGTACAGTGCCGTGTCTGAATATGCAATACATAGTGAATTAATATTAAAAGAATAAAGCAGCATTATTGGGGAGTTGCTCTTTTTTGCTTTTGAGATGAAAACGATTTGGTCTGCTGGTTGAACTCGAGTCAGGATGCACTTACTTAGCCCATAAACAAAGGGAAAGAGATAGCCTTCCTCTGTCCATAGATTAAAAGAACCAACATCTTACATCTTAAAGGTCAAAAATTTGCATACTCGATCTTCTTTGTCTTCCGCACTTCTGCACCACCATCAGCCTAACTGCCTCAGGCTGGTGTTAGTCACCGACCGTTCGCCGCTTCATGCTCGCGGTGGTCTGAGTAGGCTTTTGCACCTTTTGCCCTAAACCTACATCTAAGGATGGCTAATTATTAAAATGATGGCCTCGTTCTTGCAAGCAGTCTTCACTTCATGTTGCAATCATCCTATTTATTTATACAAAGTCGGCCATGCAAAAGCTGTACAATAGTAAGTGGTGGTTTGACAAGGAGGCGCTGACCTATTTTTCAGCACCTGTAGATAGATGACATTTGACCATCATGAGTTTCCCCTTGTTTACGGCGCAATGCTCTGTCTGTTTGTCTGTTTTTGCATTTCACATTCTCACATGACAGCTGAACACTTGCAGTCAGCTGGCACTGTAGGATGAATTGATAGGATTTAAATATAAAGAGTGGAGACAGCAGAAAAGACAGCTGGCCAAAATGAACATACATATGTTTGTGTGTATATGTTTACAATATATAAACACATTTTATATTGATAGTCTTTTAGATGAATTGTTAAAATTAAAAAATGCATTAAAGGTTAAAAGGTTAAGTCACAGCTAGGTAAAAGTTGCTGAGAAAAAGTATTTGCCCCCTTCCTGATTTCTTAGTTTTTTGGCACATTTGTGACACTTAAATAAATTGTAACAATAGACAAAAGTAACCAGAGTAAATACAAAAAGCAGTTTTTGGGGTGGTTGTGCTGGTCTCGGGTTGCTTTGCTGTAATTGATGGAACCTGAATTCTGCTGTCTACCTGAAGGAGGATGTCCAGCCATCACTCGGGTTATGCAGCAGGTCAGTGATCCGAAACACATCAACAAGTTTACCTCTGAATGACTAAAACAAAAGAGGTTTTGGAGAGGCCTAGTCAAAGTCCGGACTCAAATGCGATTGATATGTGTTGGCATGACCTTAAATTAGCTTTTTGTGTTTGAAAATCCTCCAATGTGGCTGAATTCAAACAATTCTACAAAGAAGATTTGGCGAAGAATTCCTCCACAATGATGTAAAAGACTCATTGTCAGTTATCACAAACACTTGACTGCAGTTCTTCCAGCTGTCAGATTTAGGGGGCGATGACTTTTCACGTACAGGCGGGTAGGGTTGGAGTATTTGTTTTGTATTTACTCTGGTTATTTTTGTCTAATATTACAGTTAGTTTGACGATGTGAAACATGTAAGCATGACAAATATACCAAAAAAGGAGAGAAAGAAATCGGGAAGGGGGCAAATACTTTTTCAAAGCATTGTATCTTAGCAGCAAAAAGACTAGAGGGAGGGAAATATGAAGCTGGTGTAACATCCAAAAGCACATCCATGTTACATTCTTTGTTTAATTTCTACGCATGTAAAAAAATGTGTTTGTTTAAATGTGTAAAAGTGTTAATTTGATATTTTACAGGAAGCTTTGAGGTTTTCACTGTGAGTGGTTGCTAGGCAACCAAGGTACCTGCTGGAGACTTCTGGAAGGCTGTGCTCCCAGCCAAGAAACAGGCTCCGCCTCAAAGGGTAAGCCATGGTTTTTACAGCTATAACATGTTGGTTTGTTGGGTTTAAACTTTACTCAGAGCCAGGGTGGTCGTTCTGTTTCCAGTATTTGTGAAAGTCTATGTTTTTATTTTGAAATATATCTCCTCGAGAAAAAGTCCGAAAGTTTTGTTTGTTTTTGCTCTAAATGTCAAAAATAATTTTACAGGGTCTCAAACATAAGGCCCAAGGGCCAGAATCAAGCCGGCAAAGACTCCAATCCGGCCCTCTAGATGACTTTGGAACAAGTGAATGAGGGCATAAATTTTGGTCTTTTAGCTGTATTTTTATAGGTTTTACAGCATTTCCTACTGATAAAGACCCCAAACCCATTTACTAAAGTAATTAACTTTTGACTAAACAACTAAATGACCGAAATGTAACTTTTTTTTTTTAACCATCAACTCTAGAAATTTCTGTTTTTCACAATAGGTCCAAAGAAAAAAAAATCCCCAGGATATTTTCTGTGAATTAACAAAAACCTTCTGTTTTTTATAATTACAGGACAGTCTGGGCAATGACCTAGAGCACTTTTTCTGTAATTTCACACATTTATTTCTTACAATTTAAGCCCAAACTTGCGCATAGAGACTACACTTATAGACACATGTACACGTCTAAATTACAGAACATTTCTCTGTCTTTTATGTGGTGTAGGATACTGTGTTGAGGGAGAATTGCCATCATGACATAACAGACATCTACTCTCCACTCCAGCACCTGTGCAATACCCACAGTACCAAACCAACAGCAGGGATAGCAAACCCCCCACACACTCAACCCCCACCTCTGCAGCGGCTGCAGCTGCTTCTTTGGAGTTGCAGATCTGGCACCGAGTCAGCAGGATCCCGCTGAATCCAGTCCTGCAAAAACAGACAAAACGAAACCAGAGAGGAAAATGTTTTCCTACAAAATAAAAGCATGCATTTTACCGGTGGGAAGTTTCGGCCATGTCCTAATCGGAGCAATAAGGCAGTTTAATTTGGTCGAATTCAGACTGAAGTTGTAGAACTGATGACCAGGTTGAACCCAAAGCAGGTGTGGGTAATTCGCCCCAAGACTGACCTCTTAAAAGTCACCACAACAAGAGCTCCTTGAAAGTGTGGAAAGCACACGCTCCTAATCGAGTTATGCTTTTCAGAGAGCTCAAAGTTAGATTGTGGCGCAAAAGAACTTGCAAAAAATAGGATTTATTTGAGCTTAGACCTATCAGACTTCTTTTTATATCGAGCTGAGCAGTGCCAGATTTCCACGAACTGGTGTGATCTGCTGGATTTATTTATTTATTTAAAGCATTTTTATAGGATTTCCGGTGTGAAAACAGCCAAACAGTATGCTCAGTGAAAAGGACTAGACGCCTTCTTCTTCTTCTTCTTCTTCTTCTTCTCCTAAAACAGTTCAAGCTTGAGCCACTATTTAAGTTGTTTTACTGGACTCAGTGTCAAGTCTGTCATGCGAAGAAAACACAAACTGACCAACCACATTTTTTTATGCACAGTGTTCACCGCATCACGGGTTCCAGGTGTGAGTGATATAAAGTCTTAGACCAACATTAACTATCTTGGCCATAGCTCTTTATTTCTCATCGAGCCCTTGCCAACTGTGGAGTCCTGCAAAGACAAACTTTATTTTGAAATTTTTGTTCCCGGACGTTTCTATTTTTACCACGGGGGAAATTGACACCAGACTCCTTCTCTCCGCTTGTGGAAGTGGAAGAAGTTGAGTCTCCTCAGTCTCCCGCCGGCACCGCCTCCTCTCCTCTCTTCTCCGCTCGGCTGCTGAGGACAGACTCTCATCGGAAACTTCTGCACGGGGACACGGGAAGGTAGGTCACCGAGCTCGGCTCCACTCTCTCTCGTCTTTTTCATGCACAGCTCTGGAAGAAAAAGAAGGCACTGCCTTGGCATGATGCTGGCTCTTCTAAGCTCTTGTCCGCTTCTTCCTGCAGAAATATTCCTGCAGAAACTCTGCATGTCGCCCATATTTAGTGAGGCTCTTGCTGTCATGAGATCATTAGGTGCACCTCTGCGGACGTAAGCCTCATGCTGTCTTAGGGGATTTGTACTATTTCTAAAACCTCAAGTCTGTAAGTTGCTTCTCTTCTTCTTCGGAGTTCCTACTTATTACGGCTGGGATCTCCTTGTTAGCTGATGACAAGACAGTGTGCGTCTGTGTTTGTGTGTCTGTGTTTGCGTCTGCGTGTTGCTGGAGGGATGATGTGGCTGTCAGCAGACATCAGGTACCCGGTGAATGGTGGCGCTGTGTCGTTCGCCTGCTGGGGGCGCTACTCGCAGTTGCTCCAAAGCGCACTAAATCTGCAGCCCGTTTCTAAAGTTGCTAAACTGTTATCACGGGAAACATTTAGACTGTTCCTAGTTTACTATATTTAGACTATATGTAACATTATGATAAACAGAGGGGCGAGCACAGTTTTAGAGACACAGATGTGGAATAATTGGCTGTGTGACATATCAGCACATGCAAGTCCAAACAGCACGAATGACAGATGAGCTGTTTTAGAAATGTGCAGGTTTCCTGATCACCATGCAACATTTTTAGCATTGTTATTATTATGCATAAATATTCTTTAGCACACACAGATACAGTTTCAGGTTTTTTTATTTTGCTCCCATAAAAAAATCGCAACGTGTATTTGTAGTTTTACCACCAACCAGATTACGCACACTTCTCCTTTTCTACACATCCACATGTGTTGCTTTTCTCCTTGAATCTCCTCCTTCTCCTTTTTTCGTAGCACTCATTCAACTTCATAGTAACATGAAATTGGCTGCTGCCTCTATTAGGACAGCAAATTTGCTTTATTTGTCCTGGTCAGGTCCGTGCCTCCCAGTACTGCACAGCTTTTCTGTAACCTGCACATTTTTTCAATTTTTTAATTCATTTTTTTCTTTATTGCAGAGCTGAACTGACAGACGCTTACCTGTCAGTTCAGCTCTGACAATCATTTTTAACGATGAACATTTAAGATTCCAGCAAATGTAGGCTTTGCCTCTCGTAATGAATATTTTTGGTGTTTTTTGGATTGTTGTCAGTCCCAAACCAGATAAAAGACAGAAAGAGAAAAGCCTCCTCTGCCATCTGTGCTGTGCTGGTTCACTCACTCCGTGTCGAGTCAGCTCTCTCTCTCTCACTAAATATTGTTTTAGACTTAGAGAGGCACATTTTCAGTGAGGGGAGCACATCCGAGGTTCTCCGGCCTGTTTATGTTCCCACTTTTCATCTGCACACTGTTTATTTGGGGAAACTGAGAAAGGAATGCCTGCCCTTTTCTCCTTCTTCTGTCTTATTTATTTATTTATTTTTACCAGAGATTTTAATCTGAGATATTATTCCGCCCTCTCTGTCACCTGTCCAGGCTTTCATGTTGGTGATGATCATGACTTTTTTTTTTTTTAATTCAAGGAGTGAACAGCTGATGCTGAGGCAGACGGACACGTCTGATGTGAGCCATTTGATCCCTCACGGTCTTATTTGGACAGAGAAACTGTGGTGTGCAGTTCGGTGAAATAATAAATTCAACCTAAAGCTGATTCGTGTGCTCTCTGCTGATCAAAGTGGAGACTATATATATATATATATAGAGCGAGAGAGAGTAGTGGCAGTGGTGGTGCTGGGGGTGGGGGTGCTGTCCTAGACTTGAAGCTGAGCTGAGGGACACTTAGCATCTGTGCCGTCGACACAGACCGGTCATATGGCTTTGATTAGTGTGCTAGTTTTCGGATAGCTGCACTCTCCCTGGCAGCAGTTAAAGACAAGGACAGCATAGTTAGGCTGCAGTATGAAAAAGGAATATCCATCCTTTTACAACACAGTTATAAAAAGCACCAGTCAGTGTTCAGTAGATGATCAGATTATAAAAAAACAGAAGTGACGTGTCAATGTGCCTCAGGGTCCACTGACTTGATTACACTTGAGTATTTGGCCCACCCTTAAATTCCCACCTAATTATCCCTTGCGCTCCAACTCTTTTCTCTCTTGGTAACAACGACCCCTTTCTTTTCTCCTCTGCAAAGCTCTGATAGCCCTGGAAGCTGTGTGCCCCCCCCCTTCCTTTCCTTTTCTTTTTCTTTTTCTTTTTTTGGCTGCGATTGTAGAGCTATACGCTCGATATCCATCCAAGCAAAACCCAGACCCCGGAGAGTCCGTGTGCGCGCCCGCTCGCCTTGGCCTGGCCTGTCCTGGCCTGCTGACAAACATACGCTTTTTATTTCGTAAAAGTGATACAGCCCAGAGGGAAAGCTTTGCACAACAGACCAGGGAAGATGTACAACGCCGTCACCTCTGCAAGACAGCTCTCTCTTAATTTAGCCACATTTCCAGAGTAGCAATAATTTACCAGAAGAGCTGTGTGTGAGGCAGTGCATGCGTGTTGTGTGTGTGAAGCCTGTCCACAAATCTTTCTAAGCAGCTTTACTTGAATAGCACTGGTGTGTGTGTGTGTGTGTGTGTGTGTGTGTGTGTGTGTGTGTGTGTGTGTGTGTGTGTGTCTGTAGGGGGTGTAGGGGGTGTCCTATCTCTCCTCTCTTTCTCTGGCTTAAGTAAACAAGAGGAGATGTAGTGGTAATGAAAAGCACTTGATATCAAGCTGCAAGTTTAATAACCCCACAATAAATCGAGAGCGGGTGCAGAAACAAGTAATGAAAATGGAAAGGGAGCTTGGCTCGCGCAGGAAATGACTGGGAGAAAGCCGGAGGGAGGGAGGGGAGGAAGACTTTTAGTTGTTCCATATATGAGGGAAGTTGCAAGAGCACAAAGACCCCTCATTGTTTTTAAAGCAAGCTTTCTTTCTTTCTTTTTAGTTTTTAACTGTACCTGCCCGTCGCTGTGTGAAATTAAGCAAGAGGCACATTAGGGGCCCTTTCATCTCCTCCACACTCAGTTTAGAGTATTAACACTCAAGAATGGCTCTCCCAGCTGGCTTGAATAGCTTACACTCCCCTCTCTTTCCCTCTCTCATTCCCTTCAGATTCTGCACTTGGCTTTTTTTCCCTTCTCCTTTTCTTTTTTTTTGCAGGAGGCAACTTGTTCCCCCTGCTCTCGTCACCAAAAGGTTTCCCATCTGCCTCCGATTACCTTTGGCTGCAGTTGGTTAGCCGCCAGCCATCTGGGCCAGTGCGGCGTCTCCACTCGCTCTTCTCTCCCCAGACAGCTCTGAGGGAGGGAGGGTAGCAGGGCTGGGACAAGAGTAAAGCTGGGTGGGCAGACTTTACTGGAGGATAGGGCTGGGTTTTTAGCTGACACTGCAATATGTAGCCAGGAAACTCAAGTCCAAAGAGAGAAGGGCACCCATGAAACTGTGACTGCCGATTCCTGGCTCCGGTCTTGTTTTTGTAATGGGTACTGTGTGTGGATGAGGAAGTCGTTTTTCCATTGTTATTATAATCTTGCTCCATGTTTGTCTCAAAGCACACAAAAAAAAATAAAAAGAGCTTGAGGATTATTTATAGCACTAGACAGCTAAATTAGTGGTGTGGAAAAGAACGAAAAAAGAAAGAAATTTGTGATGCTGAACTTTTACCTCCATACGGTCTTAAAGGCTTTCTGTTCATATGGTCACATCTGTCAGGGTAAAACACTAACTGTCATCTGCTGACTCAGAACTGGCTTTGTTCACTACTGTGCAAATCATGTCCTTTATTTCCTGTTGTGCCCTCTTTCATTTGCTGTAATTAAAGGTTTAAGCCTTGTTAAGTACCACTGCTGTGCACAGGCCACATGAAACACTAGCATTACGTCTTTTGTCAGCTTTGGCTGAAGCTGAAGTCTACAATCTAAAGAAATGTGGGCTGCTACTATGTGCCTACTATGCACCTGGTGGTCAAGTTGCACTGTGGGAAATGTAGGCACCGGGTTTTCACAATGAAATCTCTTTAGTTCCTCTGGTTTACAGCGCGCCTCAAACCAGTCCAGTTAAAACTTTTACAACTGTATCAATATAGCACCAGATCATAACAGCAGTTGCCTCACAGTACCCTACAGCAAGTGGGAGAAAACCCCAGCGTTCAAACGACCCCCTATGAGCATCACTTTGCAACAGTAGGAAGGAAAAACTCCCTTTTAACAGGAAGAAACCTCAGACAGAACCAGGCTCAGGGAGGGGCGTTCGTCTGCCACGACCAGTTGGGGGGTGAAGCAAGAAATCATCAAATGTGAATGTTCGTTTTTGAAGTCTTATTGTTACGCCTGTATTTTTATTATTTATTCATTTATTATCTTAAACTAGGAGACTCAGATTCAGAAAAAACCGACATTATCTGTCCGTGTTGTGCTCCAAATATCAGCACTGGTTGATGTATAGGCACTCACACCATCAGTCTGCTACACAGCACGTTGGCCAGTTAGTAAGCTGGACAGCCAGCCAGTGGGTCGCTCAGGCATGCAGGTTGCAGAGTCAGGCAGGGTAGCGGTGATGGCAACCTGCTGCGTCTCTCAAATTGGCTCATTTTACCCTCAGACCCTCTGACATAATACCCACTCCAAGCCCCGTTTGGGCACCAAGCACAGCTTTCTACGAGATCAATGGCCTCCTTTGTGTTTGAACACTTTCCGGTGGCCAGGC